>NC_142444.1:41180833-41333194 GCF_059453495.1 Arachis ipaensis | reverse complement strand
ATTAACAAAAAAAAATATTTTTTTATTTTTTAGACACGTATCTATTTTTTTAAGTTATACATTTTAATTTATATAAATTAATGACAATTAAATGTACAAAAAAATACTAATTAATAAAGAAATAAAATTTAAGATAAACATGTCATGAAAAAATTGAAATAAAATAAAGACTTCTAATTATGATCATTAATTATAATTACATATATTTACTTCAAGATTTATACTTAAAAAACTCAGTATATTAATATTCTGTATTTTTATTTTTCAATTTTAGACTATCACAAACATTAGTTACTCTTCAATAATGATAATACTTTTAAAAAAATAAACATAATTAAATAATCTTAAAATTATATAATAATTTTCAAAATAACAAAAAAATAGACAATTACCTAAAATATAATATTTGTGTAGTAACTGAAATTTAATTGTCAATATGAAAGTAACATGTAATATTATTTCGTAATCAAATAAGTGTTTAATCAAAGAATTTAATATTTATATAATAATATGATTAAATAAATTAAAGTTTGAGTTTAACCATAGCAAGCACTCAAATTTAAATTTTCATAAATTAATTTATTTTTGTTAAACTGAATTGCGCAATAAAAAAATTCATATATTAAAGTAGAAAATAATTTATTTATAAATACAAAATTAAAAAAATTATTCTTGAAAGTTGATATGCAGATAAAAAAATAAATTATAACTTGCAAAAATTATCTCTAAAATTTATTATAATAAACAATAAACTGTAAAAATCATGTATCTATATAAATTAAATTATATTAAATTATAATAAAATATCTAGATATTTAATCAACCTAATTAATTAGTCTGTAACTTATTTGATTTTGATAATTTTTAAAAAATTGAACAACCCTTTTTAAAAATATGCCAATCTAAATAATATAGATTGAAGATAAGAAAAATATAACTAAATTATATAATACAATATAATATTCCTAAACATTTATTTTATAGCAGTAGATCTAATGGCAAGATATTTATCATCATCTGTGGTATAATTTTACAATTATTTAAATGTTATTTTTATGAAAAATTGCATTATTTATTTTGAAAAAAAATATTTGCTCACTATTATAATTTAAATAGAATATAAAATAGATATTAAACTAATTTTTTTTAATAATTATTTAGTCACAAATATCCATCAAGGATATGAGATTTAAGAGCTTACAAAATAAATATAATACCTACAACTTTTACACTACCACGATAAGATAATTATCATAAGTCTTTTTAGCATAAATTAAACAGAACAACATATAATAATAAAGAAACAATCAAATCCAAAAAAATTATAGAACACCTATCATACACTACGACTGATAGTATTGAGGAAGTTTTAATATTTGTTCCCGTAATATTTCAGACTATAATATTTGTCAAACAAATAATTAATGAAACACTCATCCATACTTGGCCTTCTCCTTTTGAGTACGTTTATACATAAAAAAAAGAGTTGAAATAGCAAAAGCGATAAAAATGATGATTTTTATAATTTTGTGTGGCTATCTATATATAGAAGACCAAAAGACCATGATTATCTAACAAAATTAATTTCATTTATTGCATTCAATTTGAATAAGTAAAAAATCATATCAGTTTAGTTTAGTCCTTAATTCACATGATTTAAATTTAGCTCAATAAATATCATTTGATTTTATTTAATTATTAGTAAATAATATCTCGAGAACCTATTTTATTCATAGATTTATTATTTTAATTATTAATTAATCTAATTAATTAATTAATACAGATAATTAGTATAATTAATTTGGTTTAATAAATTAAAAAAATAAATTAAAAAATACTAACAGAATATTAAAATAAATAAATTAAAAAATACTACCAAATTAAATTGATATAAATTATAATTTTAATTTGTAATAAATTATGTGATATTTAAATATCTAATCAAATCAATTAGTTGATATAGTTAATTTATCATAATAAATTGTATTTAATGAGTTAAATGTAATAATTCGCTAAACACTCTCATAAACATGTCATATTTATGAGACATATTCATCAAACAAATAATCAATAAAACACTCATCCGTACCTTCTCATTTTTGGTCCATTTATACATAAAAGAAATTGTACATAAAGAAAAAAAAAAGAAAAAGAAACGAAGAGTAGAAATAGCAAGAGTGATAAAAATCACGATTCTTATAATTTTGTTAGGCCATCTCTGTATAGTAGACCAGAACACTATGATTATCTAACAAAAGTAATTTATATTTATTCACTCAACTTGAATAAATAAGAAATTATCTTATTTTAATTTAGTCATTAATGCATATGATTTGAATTTTACTCAATATATATGATTTGATTTAATTATTAGTTAAAAATATCTCAGTTGCCTATTTTATTCATAGATTTATTATTTTAATGACTAATAAATTAATCAAATTAATTAATTAGTACACACAATAAATTTGGTTTAATAAATTAAAAGAAATAAATTAAAAAATACTAACAGAATATTAAAATAAATAAATTAAAAAATACTACCAAATCAAATTAATATAAATTATAATAAATTAGGGCTGGGCTACACATACAAGCTTACAAGCTTACAAGTTGGCCCAGCCCAAATAGAAGCCACGCGCATAAAGAGAGACAACATGGCGCGTCAAAATCACGCGCTCAACACTACAACCGTTACGTATGGGAAACTCTTCCACTTCTTCCACTTCTTCCACTTCTCAAAACGCTTCGAAAAGAAGGAAACCCTTCCATTTTCGAGCGAAAATCAAAGTTCAAAACATACGAATCGTTCTTCGAAACCTCCATCAAAACACCATCAAACTCTCCGTGAAGAATCTGAAGCAAAGCAACAATACTCAACGTAAGTTCGTTAAGATTCCTGTATATTTTACTTTTCTTCTACGTCGTTCTTCTAGGGTTTACTTCTTGTTTCTTTGTTACACTGTTCTAAGTTCTACGTCGTTCTTCTAAGTTCTACGTCATTCTACGTTCTTGTTCTAAGTTTTCCTGCTATTGTTGTTGATTTTTGGGGGTTTATTCCGTAGATTGGGGGGTGTATACTGCTTGAACTTGTAATGTGGCTTGATATTGAAGCATGTTTGACTGATATCTGACTGATATATATGGATGTATCTGAATAATATCTATGGGTGTATCTCACTGTTATCAATGGGTGTATCTGATTCTTACATATCGGTGTATCTTACTGTTATCAATGGGTGTATCTGACTCATATATGCGTGTATCTTACTGATATCTCAATTAATTTGATATTGAAGCATGTTTGAGTGATACCTGACTGATATATATGGATTTATCTGAATCATATCTATGGGTGTATCTCATTGTTATCAATGAGTGTATCTGAATCATATCTATGGGTGTATCTTACTGTTATTAATGGGTGTATCTGACTCATATATATGAGTGTATCGTACTGATGTCTTTGGGTGTATTTTTCGTTTCAGAGAAAATGGCAGCAAGAAACAAAACAAAAGACCTTAAGTGTGCCACACATCTCCTGAGTGATAAGTTCAGAAACATGACTGAGGAGAAGAAGGCAATTGTGAGGGATCTCGGATTCGGTGGGTTGATGCACATCCCACCACTCAGGGTGGATCACCAACTCTTAAGGGAACTGACAAACAACTTCAAACTTGGGGAGATCAGACTGAAGACAGGATATGGTTCTTTCCAAATAACACCAAAAACAATAGGTGATGCGCTTGGCATCAATGCAACAGGTAACTAGCTCAAAATTATAGGTGTATATTAAGTTGATGCTTGGGTGTATTTAAGGTTGATGCTTGGGTGTATTTGAACCGACTTTGATACTTTTTTGTTTTCCTTTTTGTAGGAAATCTGTTTCCTGAGAAAGTTGAGTATAAGCAACTTTCTGATGATGACAAAATAATTTATAGAAGATTCCAGGGTAAGACCCTCAAAAGTCTTACCGATGAAATGATGGAAATCGGCGTTGGCAACGAAGAGGAACGCCTGATGTTCAAGAGGATATTCATCCTCTACATACAGATGGCGTTCCTTTTGCCAACGACGATAAACAAAATATCACCCGTGCACCTGGCCCCAATTTTTAAGATGGACGGCATATCGGAGAGAAACTGGGGGGGGGGGGCATGTTTTGACTTTCTTGATCAAGGGCATCACAGACTACCAGGAGAAGAAGAACAAGGCAATTGATGGTTGCCTCTTTGCCCTGATGATAATATACTTTCATTTTTCTTAAAACAAAGGCAAGAAGAGGGCTGAAAGACCACCAAAGTCTTGGATTGCCAACTGGACTAAGGAGCAGTTGGTGGAAAGAATGACTGCAGAAAGAGAGCAAATTTTGGTAAGTAAACATAATATGTTGCTTGTATTTTATTTACCTGAATGCTGCTAGCTAAAATATCTAATGTTTCAGGGGATTTTGAAGATGGCGGAGACAAGAGCAAGAGAAAAAATGAAAAAAAAAAGAAAAAAAAGAAAAAAAATAAGAAATAAAAAAAAAACAAAAAAGGAAGGCGAGTCCAACATCGTCTTCGGAGACAGAAAAAGCTACTGACATTGACACTTCTACCTCTGAGTCTGAGACTCAAAAAGACTCAGAGGATTCAGGAAGAAAACACCCCAACAAAAAGGGGAAAAAGTAAGTACCATACTTGGGTGTAATTTCTTTTTCGAGTTGGGTGTATTTTGTTGATCATGTTGGGTGTGTGTAGTTTATTAAGCTGGGTGTGTTTGTTTGCTGCGTTGGATGTATATTGTATATTCAGTTGGGTGTATATTGTGAATTCATTTGGGTGTATTTTTAGTATGTTCTAAATAATGATTGTTTGCCTTCCAGAATGGACTCCAGAAAAAGAAAGCAGAGGCAAGAGGAGTCAGATTCTGATTCAGAATCTGAATCTGAACCAAGTGATGAGTAATGTCCTGAAATTATTACTCCTTTCTTTTGGCTTCATTATAAAGATTTCGTGTATTAACTGAAGTGTCTATTATTAACTTATAGGAGTGAAGAATCATCACCTGCAGAGAAGGAGAAGGAGAAGAAAAAAACAAAAACAACACCAAAAAAGTAAGCACTTCTTTGCATATAATTAGATTAGACGACTATTCTATGATAAAATTAATTTCTTATTTCTGATTGGTACTCTTTTTTTTCCACCCAGAACACAACCAAAAAAGAAAAAAGTTGTTGTGGAGGATTCACCTCCTAAAGAAGATCAATACTTTGACGGGTACAGTACCTCGTAAGCTATATTACCGTCTATCATCGTAATTATTTTTGTTAACGTCTTCTTTTATGAATGTAGTGAGATATATGAAATATCAAGTGACGAGCTAGATGAATGGCTAGGGCAAAATGTTGATAAATCTGCTGCAGAGGGGTATGTCTTGCTGGGCTGTCTATTTCATATTTTGGTGTGTTTTGTATGCTAATAATTGTTTCTTGTTTTGCAGGGAGAACCAAGCTGACCTGCGATCGACAGAAGGTCGCTATGTGTCGTCTGAAACGTAAGAAGCTTTATTATTTAATAAAATCTTGTTATCATGATTTGGGTGTATTTTGTGGAACCATTTCGGTGTATTGTGTTGATCAAGTTGGGTGTATGTTGTTTATTAAGTTGGGATATTTCGTTTGTTGTGTTGGGTGTATATTGTCCATTCGGTTGGTTGTATCTTGTGCATTCATTTGAGTGTATTTTATACCTGTATCTTATTTTGTCTGAATAACATCAACTCTGTTTTAGAATACCGGCTGTGAACTTGGGAAGTGATGCTCCTTCCTCTCAAGGACGCACAGAACAGAGTAGTGTAAACCAGCCGTCACAGAGCATGTAATTTCTCTTTCAAATAACCGTTACTTTTGTTCTTCTATTACCCTTCTACTTCTAATTCTGTATATATATTTTTTTAGAAAAAAAGCCCTTTATTATTTTATTCAAGAAAAAAAAGGCAGGAAAAAAAAGCAAAAACTGCAAGTATGTAAGTTCTCAAAAAAACAAAGCCTGTCTTCTTTTTGAATTGTTCGGGTGTATTTCTTGAATTTCTTTGGGTGTATTTTAGGTTGAGTCCGTCTGATTCGAATATGATGGTTGTGAGGGAACAGACACCGTCGGAAGCGCTTGCAATGTGAGTTTTCCAATAATATTTCAACCTTATAACCTTATTATTTTCAAAGGCGTTGTTAACCTTTTATTTTTCTTCTTGTTTAGAGTCCCGATTCAGGTTTTTGTGCCGGCATCCCAAACAACCACTGAGACAGATTTTGAACCAACCCCTATGCTACAGATTGAAGGGACTACAGAAACGTAAGAAATAGTATTGAGTGTATATTTGTTTAGAGTTTGGGTGTATATTAGCTAACAGTTTGGGTGTATATTGTTCCTGATTAGTTTTTTTTACGCCGTGATTAATTTTTTGTAACTGTGCAGCACTCCTGAAACCCCCAAACAACTTCAAGAGACCACACCCACGGTTCTCCCAGCTCCAACTAAAATGTAAGTTCATCAGACTAAAATCATTCTTTGCTTATCATCCGTATATTCTTATTCTTATTCTTATTCTTATACATGATGACGCAATCATCCAGGCGCAGAAGACGCTGCTGCCCTGTTGATGATGGCACGGACAACATCCTATGTTCCTAAAACAGATCCAGGGGTGCCATCATTCAGCCTTGGATTGACTGATTCAAGCCAGGAGGGGCGTCAACGCAGGAGACAGAAAGGGCAAAATCTCCTGAATCTGCAAATTTGATAGAAGAATTGGACAATTTGGTCCAAAAAATAGCAAGCAGTGCGGCGAAGGGGAAGAACAAAAGTCCACAAATTCAGAGGGAGACTGGGGGAGAAAGTTCTGCAAAGTTTCGAACTCCTGGGGGATTATATCAGATTACGGATGATATGAAACAAAAGTGCTACATCTGGGGGACGAGACTGAAGGAAGATGCAGATGGCAATACTAACGAGTATGAGGAAATGTGCACTCTGATTGGCCAAGGAGAATACATTTTGATGAGAATGAACCTTGTATCCCTCCAGGCAAAAAGTGATATAGAATCTCAGGTAATATTAGAATAACATTAATGTTTTTACACCAAAGTCAATTGCAATGCTTATTAATGTAAAATTGATTTCAGCATATATTTCTAGATTGTATCTGCCATCTGCCTCATCCTCAACCAGAAAAATGAAAAGAGGTTTCAAGAACAAATATACTGTCTCCCCCCCGATATTGTGGTAAGTGTTACTTCTCCGAACTTTGGGTGTATTTTTTGTATTGATTTGGGTGTATTTTTTACGTTCCATTGGGTGTAAGTTTAGTATTTCATTTCTTGTTTCGCAATTCTTGCAGTGCATGGCAGTTTCGGATCACCCAAACGGGGAATTCGTATCACCGAAAACGAAAAAAGAATTCAGGGTGGAAGCCTACCCGAGTTTCATTCCCTTCATAGATAGAAAAAAATTAACTTCGCATCCATATGTAAGTTTTCGTTTGCTAAATTTGTTAGTACGCTTATTTACTTATATGCCAAATAAAATAACACATTGTTGAAATGTGGGAATCCTTCAGATTTTTGCTCCTGTTTGCCACTCGGGGCATTGGTGGTTATGGCTCATAAATACAAGAAAGCGGAAATGTCATATACTTGACCCGCTACACAAAAGAGCTCCAAGCGATGAGAGAAAGGACATTAATAAATTCACTGTAAGTTGCCTCTGTCTTCTTTACTTTAATATTTAGGTCTATTTCGTTAGTTGTGTTGGGTGTATATTGTCCATTTAGTTGGGTGTATCTTGTGCATTTATTCGGGTGTATTACTGATTTGTTTTGCTATTTAAGGGATATGTATTTTCAAGATTGATAACATATGCCGGCGGGAAACCTCTGCAGAAAGGGGAGAACGAGAAGAAAATTAAATCATCATATGTTAAAATATCAGGCCAAAAAACAAGGTATAAATTTGTGAGTCTGAACATTAAACTTTCGTAAATGAGATTTGTAATTTATTTTCTTCGTTTTCAGCTATGACTGCGCTATCTATGTTATGAAGTAGATGGAGTTAATTGAGCCGAAAAACATCAAAAAGGGGAAGTATGAATGGGATAATTGGCCACAGGTAACTGTCTTTAGAACTATATAACTCTGTATTACTTTACTGAATTAATATTGCTGTTTAAACAGAATATACTTTTTAATTGTAGGAGGAGGTGGACCACTATAGAGTGGAGTATGCTTCCCGGATACTATTCAGTGAGATGAATAGAGAAAGAGATCGGGCAATTAGGGAGAGTAGTGCTATAAGGCTGTCGAAGCCATCCTCTGTATTATTGAGTCCGTTTTGTCAGATTAATTCTGCTGATATAGAAACTGCGTAATCCAACTGCTGGGTAGTTTGTAAATTGAACAAATGATGTAAATATTTGCCATTTATCAACAACTTCTATTCCATGTATATTTTTTCCCATAGTTAAACTATCTGTGCTGGTAAACTGTCTGTGATGTATTCAAAAGCTGTATTACAGGTGGTAAAATATGAAGGAAAAAATCAAGGCATATATAAACGCAAATTATAAACTGTTACACCTAACGCAGGTCTAATAATACACCCAACATTGTGTAAAATATACACCCAAACTGTCTGTGCTGTATTCAAAATGTATGAATTACATGTACTAAAATATGAAGAAAACATCAAATCAAATATACACCCATAACCTGCGAATTTTTAGAGCTTTTGTTCTATATGAATCTATATATGTGTCTATATGTAAATTGTCAATGAACAAAAATACACCCAAAAGAACGGTGCTTTTACACCCATATTCTATAAAACTATACACCCAAAGAGTTATCCCCTGCTGCTGGTACCCTGAACTGATAATTCATAACGTGTCCTTGATATTGGCTGGAATTTGAATGCGCCGCTGATGCAGCATCAAACAGGTTTATCTGAATATAACACTCACACATTAGCTAACCTATTAACGAGAAAAATAAACTCAATCGCCACAAATTTAAAGAACATTACTTTTACCTCGCTTAAAACTTTCGTCTTCTTCTTCTTTGTGCCATTTGCGATCTGTTTCTCCAGCTTTGAACCTAGCCTGTTTTTTGGACGTCCTCTTGTTCGAATCCTTGGCGGGCTTTGAAGCTCGTTAACGGATTCCAAGTTGGCGTCTTCGTGGGATAAAGAAGATGTCCCCTTCCTTTTGGCTTTTAATGCTTCCATCTCGGCCATGACGTTATCGTAAGCACGGTGCAGAATTGCAGTCAGCTCCTCCGATTCGGAGGCAAATTCGCAAATATTTTGCGAACGAAAAACCAATTGGTCGAACCTCTTGCTTCTTGGCTCCATTAGTGGCTCGTCGTGGCTGCTCTTGATGTGTGTGTGTCGCCTCTTTACCTTCTTGCTCCATCGTTCCAGTATGTATCTAGGTGACACTTGGCTTGCTTGTTCGAAGCTTAACACGCTTAGTGCGTGACGGCACAGTATCCCTCTCGACTCGAATAATAAGTATTCGCATTTTACCTCGGCTGCAACTGAGTCGTAAGTAACCACGAACTTGTTGAATATTGAGCTGAAAACTTGTTCTCTGACTTCGTATACTGAATAGCCTAGAGCGGAATTCTTTAATCTGGTGATGCAATTCGCCTTTCCTCTAAATTGCGCTTGGACTTCCCTAAACTTTGCGTGAGTGTACGCATCTTGAAACTGAGCTTCAATGGAGGATTTGGTTGCACACGGTATGTCCGTATGAAAATCTGCAGCATCTGATTCTCTCTATGCTTGCTCCCTGCTTCCGAGGCAATTATCGTATTGTTTGACGAACTGAATAAGCGAGCTGTTCCGGGTGATATACTTGTTAAAAAATGAATGCATGCTCTCGCTCCTTTGGGTGCTTCTCATCCCTGCCCAGAAGTGGTGATCCAGATAGATAGGAACCCATATGTGACGGTCTTCGTACAGATCTGCATAATACACCCAAACACAGACTGTAAATACACCCGAGGAAACATGCAATATACACTTCTGCTGCAGATTTTAAAAAGACATTACCTGAAAGTCACTTGTTGTCCGCAAGACCAAAAGATTGCAAAAAATCGTTCCAATTCCTATCGAATGAGTCTTTGTTATGAGAGTTCCAAACAACTTGGCTCATTTCTTGTTCGATATCGGCATGTCCCTTGTACCCGTTTAATTTTCTTGGAATCTTCTTCATGATGTGCCAAATACACCAACGGTGAATTGTCGTTGGCATATAGGCCTCTAAAGCCCTTTTCATTGATGCGCACTGATCGGTGAGAAACCCTTTCGGAGCGTTTCCTCCCATGCAACGAAGCCAGCATTGAAATAACCATTTGAATGATTCAATTTCTTCGTTCTTCATCAAAGAGCATCCGAGAAGTGTTGACTGACCGTGGTGATTCACCCCGACGAAAGAACCACAGACCAAATTATACCTGAAACAAATTACCATGGTCCAGAATGCAAAATCATTAGTTACACCTTAACAAATGCTTCGCATACACCCAATGAAACAGCCAATATACACCTCTGATGCGGATTCGTAAAAATAAAATAATTTAGCATCATAAACAGGGGCAGTTTGTTACCTGTTTGTATTGTAGGTGGTGTCGAATGAAATGACGTCTCCGAAATACTCAAAGGCGGCTCTGCTTCTTGCATCGGCCCAAAAAGCGAGCTTAATCGATTGATCCTCTTCGAGTTGGAGCTCAAAAAAGAAATTCGGATTCTTCTCTTTCATTCTTAACAAATATTTCCCGAATTCCTTTGCATCTTCTTGTTCGGAAACATTCCGCACTTCCCTCGTAATGTAATTCTTCACGTCCTTTTCGATAAAATTTAACTCGCGATGACCCCCGGCAGCCGCAACAAATGATTGGTATGTTTTTCTTGGTCTGATACCGGCCTCCTCGTTATTCTCTATTGTACGACAAATGGACATGCTTAGTTCCCTGTGCTGTTTGAGCATCTCTGCTTTGCTTGAATAGCAAGGGTGTGAATGATCGAGCACAACCTTTGAAATAATCCAAGCACTGACATCCTTCAATGTGTGTATATAAATTCTTGCAGGACAGTTTAGACCGGCTGTAGGATTGGTCTTCTCGGTCGGAGATATTTTAGATTTCCATTTCCCTCTCTGCTACATGTAATCAGTTGATTCTTAATCTCGTTTCCCTTCCTATTTGTGCACCGAACTCTTGTAGAGAAACCTGCAGCCTTGGCGTAGTTCCTGTAAAATTTTCCAGCATCTTCAAGGGTGGTAAAGGTCATTCCAACCTTCGGAACAAGCTCGTCATCAACAACCGAGAGAGGCTGCACAATACACCGTGTCAGAAACTGTGAATACACCCATAGATATGATTCAAATACACCCAATCATGCCTAATATGATACAGCCGAACCGCAACAACTCAACTACACAATGACCTTTAAAGCCATAAACTGTAAATACACAGGCTACAGAATACACCATGTCAAAAACTAAAAACACACCCAATCATGTCTGATATAATACACCTGAACAACAACAACTCAATTAAAATAACAAAACCAGTAGTGTAGATACACCCACACTTCTAGCAAAAATACACCCAAAAAAAGACCTGATCTACACCCGAGCGTCTACTATAAATTCCAGGTAATTAATCACAACTAATACATTGAATCGATAGATTCATGTTAACGTGTTAGTTTCACAGTCAATGTTCAGCAATTTTTCAACTACACAATGCTATACAAATTACTGAAAGAAAATTCATTATGTAGATCAAACCTCAGGAACTTCGTTAGATTCAAATTCATAATCCACTTCGCCTGGATTCAGCTGAGAATCTGAGGTGGAATGATCCATTATCTTCAAAACGAGTTCAAACTTTGATTTCAGAAAACAACAAATCAAAATAGAAAACGAAGATCGAGTTGCAGAGAGAGAAAAAAGTAACGTAAACGAAGAACATACCAGTGAGAAAGCGAGAGGAAAAGAACGATGGAGAAGAACGAGGGAAGACGCGCGAGAAGAAGAACAACCAAATCTCAAAATAACGAAAACGAAGAAGGAAACAAATATTTTAAATTTGGTAGTTAGATATGCGCGGGATCTTATATAGCGCGTGTAATCAACGTACGTGGAGCAGCGCGTATTTTGATTTTATTGTTTAATGAGCTTGTAAAGCATACAAGCCCTAATGGCTTGTATGCAGAGCTTTTCCGAATAAATTATAGAATATTTAAATATCTAATCAAATCAATTAGTTGATATAGTTTGTTTATCGTAATAACTTGTATTTAATGAGTTAAAAGAAATAAATCGGGAAACACTTTCAAAAGTATGCCACGTCAGCTCCATCATTAAATGTAGAAATCCGATGTTTATATAATAAAATAGATATTGCTGTTTAAACAGAATATACTTTTTAATTGTAGGAGGAGGTGGACCACTATAGAGTGGAGTATGCTTCCCGGATACTATTCAGTGAGATGAATAGAGAAAGAGATCGGGCAATTAGGGAGAGTAGTGCTATAAGGCTGTCGAAGCCATCCTCTGTATTATTGAGTCCGTTTTGTCAGATTAATTCTGCTGATATAGAAACTGCGTAATCCAACTGCTGGGTAGTTTGTAAATTGAACAAATGATGTAAATATTTGCCATTTATCAACAACTTCTATTCCATGTATATTTTTTCCCATAGTTAAACTATCTGTGCTGGTAAACTGTCTGTGATGTATTCAAAAGCTGTATTACAGGTGGTAAAATATGAAGGAAAAAATCAAGGCATATATAAACGCAAATTATAAACTGTTACACCTAACGCAGGTCTAATAATACACCCAACATTGTGTAAAATATACACCCAAACTGTCTGTGCTGTATTCAAAATGTATGAATTACATGTACTAAAATATGAAGAAAACATCAAATCAAATATACACCCATAACCTGCGAATTTTTAGAGCTTTTGTTCTATATGAATCTATATATGTGTCTATATGTAAATTGTCAATGAACAAAAATACACCCAAAAGAACGGTGCTTTTACACCCATATTCTATAAAACTATACACCCAAAGAGTTATCCCCTGCTGCTGGTACCCTGAACTGATAATTCATAACGTGTCCTTGATATTGGCTGGAATTTGAATGCGCCGCTGATGCAGCATCAAACAGGTTTATCTGAATATAACACTCACACATTAGCTAACCTATTAACGAGAAAAATAAACTCAATCGCCACAAATTTAAAGAACATTACTTTTACCTCGCTTAAAACTTTCGTCTTCTTCTTCTTTGTGCCATTTGCGATCTGTTTCTCCAGCTTTGAACCTAGCCTGTTTTTTGGACGTCCTCTTGTTCGAATCCTTGGCGGGCTTTGAAGCTCGTTAACGGATTCCAAGTTGGCGTCTTCGTGGGATAAAGAAGATGTCCCCTTCCTTTTGGCTTTTAATGCTTCCATCTCGGCCATGACGTTATCGTAAGCACGGTGCAGAATTGCAGTCAGCTCCTCCGATTCGGAGGCAAATTCGCAAATATTTTGCGAACGAAAAACCAATTGGTCGAACCTCTTGCTTCTTGGCTCCATTAGTGGCTCGTCGTGGCTGCTCTTGATGTGTGTGTGTCGCCTCTTTACCTTCTTGCTCCATCGTTCCAGTATGTATCTAGGTGACACTTGGCTTGCTTGTTCGAAGCTTAACACGCTTAGTGCGTGACGGCACAGTATCCCTCTCGACTCGAATAATAAGTATTCGCATTTTACCTCGGCTGCAACTGAGTCGTAAGTAACCACGAACTTGTTGAATATTGAGCTGAAAACTTGTTCTCTGACTTCGTATACTGAATAGCCTAGAGCGGAATTCTTTAATCTGGTGATGCAATTCGCCTTTCCTCTAAATTGCGCTTGGACTTCCCTAAACTTTGCGTGAGTGTACGCATCTTGAAACTGAGCTTCAATGGAGGATTTGGTTGCACACGGTATGTCCGTATGAAAATCTGCAGCATCTGATTCTCTCTATGCTTGCTCCCTGCTTCCGAGGCAATTATCGTATTGTTTGACGAACTGAATAAGCGAGCTGTTCCGGGTGATATACTTGTTAAAAAATGAATGCATGCTCTCGCTCCTTTGGGTGCTTCTCATCCCTGCCCAGAAGTGGTGATCCAGATAGATAGGAACCCATATGTGACGGTCTTCGTACAGATCTGCATAATACACCCAAACACAGACTGTAAATACACCCGAGGAAACATGCAATATACACTTCTGCTGCAGATTTTAAAAAGACATTACCTGAAAGTCACTTGTTGTCCGCAAGACCAAAAGATTGCAAAAAATCGTTCCAATTCCTATCGAATGAGTCTTTGTTATGAGAGTTCCAAACAACTTGGCTCATTTCTTGTTCGATATCGGCATGTCCCTTGTACCCGTTTAATTTTCTTGGAATCTTCTTCATGATGTGCCAAATACACCAACGGTGAATTGTCGTTGGCATATAGGCCTCTAAAGCCCTTTTCATTGATGCGCACTGATCGGTGAGAAACCCTTTCGGAGCGTTTCCTCCCATGCAACGAAGCCAGCATTGAAATAACCATTTGAATGATTCAATTTCTTCGTTCTTCATCAAAGAGCATCCGAGAAGTGTTGACTGACCGTGGTGATTCACCCCGACGAAAGAACCACAGACCAAATTATACCTGAAACAAATTACCATGGTCCAGAATGCAAAATCATTAGTTACACCTTAACAAATGCTTCGCATACACCCAATGAAACAGCCAATATACACCTCTGATGCGGATTCGTAAAAATAAAATAATTTAGCATCATAAACAGGGGCAGTTTGTTACCTGTTTGTATTGTAGGTGGTGTCGAATGAAATGACGTCTCCGAAATACTCAAAGGCGGCTCTGCTTCTTGCATCGGCCCAAAAAGCGAGCTTAATCGATTGATCCTCTTCGAGTTGGAGCTCAAAAAAGAAATTCGGATTCTTCTCTTTCATTCTTAACAAATATTTCCCGAATTCCTTTGCATCTTCTTGTTCGGAAACATTCCGCACTTCCCTCGTAATGTAATTCTTCACGTCCTTTTCGATAAAATTTAACTCGCGATGACCCCCGGCAGCCGCAACAAATGATTGGTATGTTTTTCTTGGTCTGATACCGGCCTCCTCGTTATTCTCTATTGTACGACAAATGGACATGCTTAGTTCCCTGTGCTGTTTGAGCATCTCTGCTTTGCTTGAATAGCAAGGGTGTGAATGATCGAGCACAACCTTTGAAATAATCCAAGCACTGACATCCTTCAATGTGTGTATATAAATTCTTGCAGGACAGTTTAGACCGGCTGTAGGATTGGTCTTCTCGGTCGGAGATATTTTAGATTTCCATTTCCCTCTCTGCTACATGTAATCAGTTGATTCTTAATCTCGTTTCCCTTCCTATTTGTGCACCGAACTCTTGTAGAGAAACCTGCAGCCTTGGCGTAGTTCCTGTAAAATTTTCCAGCATCTTCAAGGGTGGTAAAGGTCATTCCAACCTTCGGAACAAGCTCGTCATCAACAACCGAGAGAGGCTGCACAATACACCGTGTCAGAAACTGTGAATACACCCATAGATATGATTCAAATACACCCAATCATGCCTAATATGATACAGCCGAACCGCAACAACTCAACTACACAATGACCTTTAAAGCCATAAACTGTAAATACACAGGCTACAGAATACACCATGTCAAAAACTAAAAACACACCCAATCATGTCTGATATAATACACCTGAACAACAACAACTCAATTAAAATAACAAAACCAGTAGTGTAGATACACCCACACTTCTAGCAAAAATACACCCAAAAAAAGACCTGATCTACACCCGAGCGTCTACTATAAATTCCAGGTAATTAATCACAACTAATACATTGAATCGATAGATTCATGTTAACGTGTTAGTTTCACAGTCAATGTTCAGCAATTTTTCAACTACACAATGCTATACAAATTACTGAAAGAAAATTCATTATGTAGATCAAACCTCAGGAACTTCGTTAGATTCAAATTCATAATCCACTTCGCCTGGATTCAGCTGAGAATCTGAGGTGGAATGATCCATTATCTTCAAAACGAGTTCAAACTTTGATTTCAGAAAACAACAAATCAAAATAGAAAACGAAGATCGAGTTGCAGAGAGAGAAAAAAGTAACGTAAACGAAGAACATACCAGTGAGAAAGCGAGAGGAAAAGAACGATGGAGAAGAACGAGGGAAGACGCGCGAGAAGAAGAACAACCAAATCTCAAAATAACGAAAACGAAGAAGGAAACAAATATTTTAAATTTGGTAGTTAGATATGCGCGGGATCTTATATAGCGCGTGTAATCAACGTACGTGGAGCAGCGCGTATTTTGATTTTATTGTTTAATGAGCTTGTAAAGCATACAAGCCCTAATGGCTTGTATGCAGAGCTTTTCCGAATAAATTATAGAATATTTAAATATCTAATCAAATCAATTAGTTGATATAGTTTGTTTATCGTAATAACTTGTATTTAATGAGTTAAAAGAAATAAATCGGGAAACACTTTCAAAAGTATGCCACGTCAGCTCCATCATTAAATGTAGAAATCCGATGTTTATATAATAAAATAGATATTGCTGTTTAAACAGAATATACTTTTTAATTGTAGGAGGAGGTGGACCACTATAGAGTGGAGTATGCTTCCCGGATACTATTCAGTGAGATGAATAGAGAAAGAGATCGGGCAATTAGGGAGAGTAGTGCTATAAGGCTGTCGAAGCCATCCTCTGTATTATTGAGTCCGTTTTGTCAGATTAATTCTGCTGATATAGAAACTGCGTAATCCAACTGCTGGGTAGTTTGTAAATTGAACAAATGATGTAAATATTTGCCATTTATCAACAACTTCTATTCCATGTATATTTTTTCCCATAGTTAAACTATCTGTGCTGGTAAACTGTCTGTGATGTATTCAAAAGCTGTATTACAGGTGGTAAAATATGAAGGAAAAAATCAAGGCATATATAAACGCAAATTATAAACTGTTACACCCAACGCAGGTCTAATAATACACCCAACATTGTGTAAAATATACACCCAAACTGTCTGTGCTGTATTCAAAATGTATGAATTACATGTACTAAAATATGAAGAAAACATCAAATCAAATATACACCCATAACCTGCGAATTTTTAGAGCTTTTGTTCTATATGAATCTATATATGTGTCTATATGTAAATTGTCAATGAACAAAAATACACCCAAAAGAACGGTGCTTTTACACCCATATTCTATAAAACTATACACCCAAAGAGTTATCCCCTGCTGCTGGTACCCTGAACTGATAATTCATAACGTGTCCTTGATATTGGCTGGAATTTGAATGCGCCGCTGATGCAGCATCAAACAGGTTTATCTGAATATAACACTCACACATTAGCTAACCTATTAACGAGAAAAATAAACTCAATCGCCACAAATTTAAAGAACATTACTTTTACCTCGCTTAAAACTTTCGTCTTCTTCTTCTTTGTGCCATTTGCGATCTGTTTCTCCAGCTTTGAACCTAGCCTGTTTTTTGGACGTCCTCTTGTTCGAATCCTTGGCGGGCTTTGAAGCTCGTTAACGGATTCCAAGTTGGCGTCTTCGTGGGATAAAGAAGATGTCCCCTTCCTTTTGGCTTTTAATGCTTCCATCTCGGCCATGACGTTATCGTAAGCACGGTGCAGAATTGCAGTCAGCTCCTCCGATTCGGAGGCAAATTCGCAAATATTTTGCGAACGAAAAACCAATTGGTCGAACCTCTTGCTTCTTGGCTCCATTAGTGGCTCGTCGTGGCTGCTCTTGATGTGTGTGTGTCGCCTCTTTACCTTCTTGCTCCATCGTTCCAGTATGTATCTAGGTGACACTTGGCTTGCTTGTTCGAAGCTTAACACGCTTAGTGCGTGACGGCACAGTATCCCTCTCGACTCGAATAATAAGTATTCGCATTTTACCTCGGCTGCAACTGAGTCGTAAGTAACCACGAACTTGTTGAATATTGAGCTGAAAACTTGTTCTCTGACTTCGTATACTGAATAGCCTAGAGCGGAATTCTTTAATCTGGTGATGCAATTCGCCTTTCCTCTAAATTGCGCTTGGACTTCCCTAAACTTTGCGTGAGTGTACGCATCTTGAAACTGAGCTTCAATGGAGGATTTGGTTGCACACGGTATGTCCGTATGAAAATCTGCAGCATCTGATTCTCTCTATGCTTGCTCCCTGCTTCCGAGGCAATTATCGTATTGTTTGACGAACTGAATAAGCGAGCTGTTCCGGGTGATATACTTGTTAAAAAATGAATGCATGCTCTCGCTCCTTTGGGTGCTTCTCATCCCTGCCCAGAAGTGGTGATCCAGATAGATAGGAACCCATATGTGACGGTCTTCGTACAGATCTGCATAATACACCCAAACACAGACTGTAAATACACCCGAGGAAACATGCAATATACACTTCTGCTGCAGATTTTAAAAAGACATTACCTGAAAGTCACTTGTTGTCCGCAAGACCAAAAGATTGCAAAAAATCGTTCCAATTCCTATCGAATGAGTCTTTGTTATGAGAGTTCCAAACAACTTGGCTCATTTCTTGTTCGATATCGGCATGTCCCTTGTACCCGTTTAATTTTCTTGGAATCTTCTTCATGATGTGCCAAATACACCAACGGTGAATTGTCGTTGGCATATAGGCCTCTAAAGCCCTTTTCATTGATGCGCACTGATCGGTGAGAAACCCTTTCGGAGCGTTTCCTCCCATGCAACGAAGCCAGCATTGAAATAACCATTTGAATGATTCAATTTCTTCGTTCTTCATCAAAGAGCATCCGAGAAGTGTTGACTGACCGTGGTGATTCACCCCGACGAAAGAACCACAGACCAAATTATACCTGAAACAAATTACCATGGTCCAGAATGCAAAATCATTAGTTACACCTTAACAAATGCTTCGCATACACCCAATGAAACAGCCAATATACACCTCTGATGCGGATTCGTAAAAATAAAATAATTTAGCATCATAAACAGGGGCAGTTTGTTACCTGTTTGTATTGTAGGTGGTGTCGAATGAAATGACGTCTCCGAAATACTCAAAGGCGGCTCTGCTTCTTGCATCGGCCCAAAAAGCGAGCTTAATCGATTGATCCTCTTCGAGTTGGAGCTCAAAAAAGAAATTCGGATTCTTCTCTTTCATTCTTAACAAATATTTCCCGAATTCCTTTGCATCTTCTTGTTCGGAAACATTCCGCACTTCCCTCGTAATGTAATTCTTCACGTCCTTTTCGATAAAATTTAACTCGCGATGACCCCCGGCAGCCGCAACAAATGATTGGTATGTTTTTCTTGGTCTGATACCGGCCTCCTCGTTATTCTCTATTGTACGACAAATGGACATGCTTAGTTCCCTGTGCTGTTTGAGCATCTCTGCTTTGCTTGAATAGCAAGGGTGTGAATGATCGAGCACAACCTTTGAAATAATCCAAGCACTGACATCCTTCAATGTGTGTATATAAATTCTTGCAGGACAGTTTAGACCGGCTGTAGGATTGGTCTTCTCGGTCGGAGATATTTTAGATTTCCATTTCCCTCTCTGCTACATGTAATCAGTTGATTCTTAATCTCGTTTCCCTTCCTATTTGTGCACCGAACTCTTGTAGAGAAACCTGCAGCCTTGGCGTAGTTCCTGTAAAATTTTCCAGCATCTTCAAGGGTGGTAAAGGTCATTCCAACCTTCGGAACAAGCTCGTCATCAACAACCGAGAGAGGCTGCACAATACACCGTGTCAGAAACTGTGAATACACCCATAGATATGATTCAAATACACCCAATCATGCCTAATATGATACAGCCGAACCGCAACAACTCAACTACACAATGACCTTTAAAGCCATAAACTGTAAATACACAGGCTACAGAATACACCATGTCAAAAACTAAAAACACACCCAATCATGTCTGATATAATACACCTGAACAACAACAACTCAATTAAAATAACAAAACCAGTAGTGTAGATACACCCACACTTCTAGCAAAAATACACCCAAAAAAAGACCTGATCTACACCCGAGCGTCTACTATAAATTCCAGGTAATTAATCACAACTAATACATTGAATCGATAGATTCATGTTAACGTGTTAGTTTCACAGTCAATGTTCAGCAATTTTTCAACTACACAATGCTATACAAATTACTGAAAGAAAATTCATTATGTAGATCAAACCTCAGGAACTTCGTTAGATTCAAATTCATAATCCACTTCGCCTGGATTCAGCTGAGAATCTGAGGTGGAATGATCCATTATCTTCAAAACGAGTTCAAACTTTGATTTCAGAAAACAACAAATCAAAATAGAAAACGAAGATCGAGTTGCAGAGAGAGAAAAAAGTAACGTAAACGAAGAACATACCAGTGAGAAAGCGAGAGGAAAAGAACGATGGAGAAGAACGAGGGAAGACGCGCGAGAAGAAGAACAACCAAATCTCAAAATAACGAAAACGAAGAAGGAAACAAATATTTTAAATTTGGTAGTTAGATATGCGCGGGATCTTATATAGCGCGTGTAATCAACGTACGTGGAGCAGCGCGTATTTTGATTTTATTGTTTAATGAGCTTGTAAAGCATACAAGCCCTAATGGCTTGTATGCAGAGCTTTTCCGAATAAATTATAGAATATTTAAATATCTAATCAAATCAATTAGTTGATATAGTTTGTTTATCGTAATAACTTGTATTTAATGAGTTAAAAGAAATAAATCGGGAAACACTTTCAAAAGTATGCCACGTCAGCTCCATCATTAAATGTAGAAATCCGATGTTTATATAATAAAATAGATGACCTCATTACAAAATTAAAAGCAATGCAAGAATCAAATTGATAAAAAAAAAGGTATAAAAATCTAATTGTAAATTTAATTAAATTATAAAAATTAATAGAATAATTAAACTTTATTGTTATTATTATTTTAAATTATTATTGTCATTATCATTATATTATCATTATTGTCGTTGTAGTTCTTGTTTTTGTTTCTATTTTTAATTTTTATTACTGTTATTATTACAAATCTAATTATTTATTGTCTCTATTTTAAACTTAATAATTGTTACTATCATTTTTATGTCCCATATATTATTATTATTATTATTATTATTATTATTATTATTATTATTATTATTATTATTATTACTACAAGAGGTTTGTTTTTCCAAGACGCTTATTGTTGCTGTCAACATAACCCACAAATCAAATAGTTGACAGAGTTTTAATGAATCTTGCACAGCAAGAAAGAGTGTTTGAACAAAATCAGAAAATGGAAGTAGTAAAAAAGAAAACTGAAAAATGATAATGAGAAATGAATTACAAAAGTGTATTATTGAAAATGAAGTAAGACAACTCTTTCTTAAGTGTTGTGTATATATATATATATATGGACTAGCCACTAACCAAAGAAATTAAAGAAACTCAAGAACTCTAACTAACACCGCAACTATGTTTCAAAATTTAAAAATAAAAAAATTTTAATTTTTTTTTATTTTTTAAATATTGTTGAATTTTATTTTATTTTTTATTCTAAATAAAAAAACAATTTTAAGTTTTAAAATTTAAAAATAAAAATTTAGTTTTTTTAAAATTTTAAATTTTTTTAAAATATTTTTTTTATCTTTTAATTTACTGGATAATGATACTCTTGTTGACCTTTTTTACGAATTTAGAATAAATTAATTTTAAAAATTTAAAATTTGTTCATTGAATATTTTTAGAATTTTTTATTTTTTATTTTTTAGAAAAAAATTATTTTTTTAGTTTAAAAATTTAAATATAAAAAATAATAAATTTTAAAATTTTTTGTTAATTAAATATTACTGGACTTTATTTTATTTTTCTACTTTAAATAAAAAATTAAATTTTTAAATTTAAAAATTCAAAAATGAATTTTTTTAAATCATAAAATTTTTAAAGAATATTTTTTATTTTTTTATTCACCAGATAATGCTACATTTACTGGATTTTTTCAAAAATATAGAATAAATTAATTTTAAAAGTCTAAACATTTTAATTTTTTGGTTATTGGTTATTTTTGAATTTTTTTATTTTTCTACTTTTAATAAAAAAATTATTTTTTTAAGTTTCAAAATTTAAAAATAACAAATTTTTAACATTTTTGTCTTCTAAATATTGCTGAATTTTATTTTATTTTTTTACTTTAAATAAAAAATTAATTTTCAAATTTAAAACTATTTTTGGCAAGTCTATTAATTCTGTTAGTATACTATGTTTGACATTCTCCTTCAAACTTATGATTGGTCTTGAAAATATTCTAAGTTTGTCTTTGAACTTGTCTAAAATAGTAGCAAATAGAGGTTTAGTTAACATGTCTGTAACCTGTTCAGTACCAGGTATATGTACAACCTGAAGATTTTGTTTTTGAACCTTGTCTCGCACAAAATGGATGTCCAACTGAAAATGTTTGGACTTATCATGAATAACTGAATTCCGAGTTAACATTACAGTTGTCATAGAATATCATAGGTGCAGTTTAAAAATTTACTCCTAGCTCCATCAGCTAGTTTTTAATCCATACAATTTTAGCTTCACAAGAGGCCAAATTTTTTAATTCTATCTCAGTCGATTATCTACTTACTATGTGTGGTTTTCTACAAGATCAACAGACTAAATTAGAGCGAAAAACACACAATTCTGAAATTGATATTCGATCCTCTAGGTCACACGTCCAATTAGAATAAAAAAACTATAGATTCTGAAGTCTATGCTGTTGTAAAAGCCAAAGCCATATTCTTTTGTTCTACTCAAGTATCTCGAGACTATTTTAATAGCTTTCCAATGAGTAAGCAAATGCTTATGCATGAATTGACTTCGATTGCAAATGGAGAAGGATATATCAGGCCTTGTAAAGAATAAATACCGGAGACTACTAACTATTGATCTGTCCAGCTTAGGGTTTTAAAATTTTTCAGAACTTGTAGACAATAATTGTAGAAAAAATGCTATAGGAATTGACAGAGCCGATGCCTTTTCCATATTTACTTTAGACAATAAATCAGTAATATACTTTGTTAGAGACAGATGTAACTATCCAGCACTTGTTCTTTGAACTTCAATGCCTAAAAAATAACTTAATTCTCCAATATCTTTTAGAATAAAAATATAATTCAATTCTTTAATCATAGATTCAATTTCAAAAGTATTACTTCTAGTGACAATGATATCATCAACATAGCATAAAATATAGATAGCGTAAGTGGCAGATTGTTTAATGAATAGAGATGTATCAGACTGAATATTTTTAAAATTAAATTGCGATAAAGTATTGTTTAATTTAAGAAATCACTCTCTTAGGACTTGCTTAAGGCCATAGAGATCTATTTGACCTGCAAAATTTAATTTGAACATTAATTTAAAAGTCTTTGGGCTGTTTTATATAAATAACTTATTTAAGATCTCCATTTATAAAGATATTATTAAAGTCAAATTGTCTAATCACCCAATTCTTAGATAGAGATAAACTTAAAACTTATCTAATGGTGGTTGGTCTTATTACAAGACTAAAATTCTCATCAAAATCTATTCCATAGATGCTATCATCCAAGAGATTAAATTGTAATCTTTTTGCCTCCATTATTTGTAAGAAGTTGTTTCTTTATTTGCTAGTTTATCTTTTTCAGAGACAAAACGAGTTGGAATCTTCTTAAAAAGATGATCTTGTAAATCTTGACCATAAATTGCTGTAATTACTTGTTGCTGCTAAGTTTTATGATTATTTTCTCCTAATTTATCTTTAATGAAAATTTGATTTAACAATCGAATTTGTTGTAATTTGATTAGGATCTGAGTTAAAAATATTGTTGATTGAAGAGGATGGTGAATTATTTGCAGATTCAGCCATTTATAGATTAGAACCTTAAACTACTAATACCATGACATAATTTTAATGAATCTTGCACAACAAAAAGTTATGAACTGAGTGTTTGAACAAAACCAAAAAGTGAAAGAAGTAAAAAAGAAGAAAACTGAAAAATGATATTTTAATAAGAACTGAATTACAAAAGTATATTATTAAAAATGAAGTAAGACAACTCTATGTCAGTATATTATTAAACTTGATAGGGACTCTAGAGTAAGTGCAACTCCTTGTGTTTCATTATTTCAGTGTAAATGCCATTCTAAACCTATATATATAGACTAGCCACTAACCAAAGAGACCAAAGAAACTCAAGAACTCTAACTAATATTGCAACTATCATTAACATTCTATTTTTGGCAAGTCTGTTAATTCTATTAGCATATTATGCTTGACAGTAGTCACACAAACACACGTGTCCCTAAAATCAAGAAATTAAAACTTGCTAATCTGATCATTAATTTCCAATTGCAAATGCTAAACAACGTCACACATTTCTGTATTTAATTACTGACAACATGCCGTATCTGCATCTTGTAGAAACATCAGGTTATTTCCTGTCATGTAAGAAAGTATCCTCGGAGATTGACATATGTTATCTACACTGGTAGAAGGAACGTGTAAAATCCGAAAAAATTAAATTAAGTAAATTAATTAATTAGAATTGCGTAAATTGGGGTTAAGACGTTTGAAATGTGTAAAAATACTAAAAATTACAATTTAAAAATTAAAGATAAAATTTGAATTAAGAAAATTAAATTGAGCACGAAAATATAACTATTTTAGAAAAAAATGCGTGCCGGTTTAAAATTAATTATGAGCGAAAGAAATTAAGGAATTAAAATTTATAATTTGAAAAAGTAAAAATAATTAGAATACGAATTAAAACAATAATCTTAAAGGTTTTGACCTAAAATTGGGCCAACGGACTAAAACGAGTGAATCGGACCCAAATAGGCCCAAATCCACATATATAACACTCCAAAACTTAATCAATTTCAGCACATTTCTATTGAGAGAGTGAGAGACACACGGATAGAGAAGAGAAGGGAAGAACCAAAACCTAGAGCACAATTCACCTTCTTATTTCTGGAGCTTTTTATTGAATTTAAAATGTGTCACAAGTGAATTAAATAACTGATAAACCCCGATTTCGTGGTTTATCTTGTGCTTATTTTAGGGGATTTTACCACCTTTTCTCACATTTATTCAATAAAATAGTATAGTTTTGTAATTCTCCCTTGAATTGTGTCTAAGTGTAAAAACATGCTTTTGTTAGGCCCTTAAATTGGTGATTTTAATTTACTTTAATTCCATTCGATGCATTGATGTGTTTGTTGAGTGATTTCAGGTTCATAAGGCAAGTATTGGATGGAAGAAATGGGGAGAAAAGCATACAAAGTGAAGAATACATGAAGAAACAAAGATTGAGAATGCATCAATGGGCGCGCACGCGTACAAGGTGCGCACGCGCAGAAGTGATTTCACATAAGGATGCGCACGCGTACATGCCGCGTCTGCGCGGATGAAGAAACAGCCAATCGACGCGCACGCGCACATGGCGCGTACGCACCGATACTAGCACGTGACCCACTTAAAGGCAAAACGCTGGGGGCGATTTCTGAGCTGCCCAGGCCCAAATCCAACTTGTTTCTGAGTGTATTTCATGCAGAATTGAAGTCCAAGCAAAAGGGGAGCAATTAGTTAGTCAATATGAGGCTTTAGTTAGTTTTCTAGAGAGAGAAGCTCCCTCTTCTCTCTAGAATTAGGTTAGGATTAGGTTAAAATGTCTTGGATCCATGTTTAATTCCTTGCTTTCATCTTAGTTCTTTTATAATTTCTCACTTTTACATCTTGATTTTTTTTAGTTGTAATGTTAATCTCTAATTTTGCTTCCTTTTGTGATGATGAACATTGTGGATTCAAATTCCTTTTAATGAAAATTTCATGTTTCTATGTTTCTTTTATGTTGATCTTGCTTGTTATTGTTGAGTTCTTGCTTATGATAGTTATGGTTCTCCTTAATTTTAGCATTTTGTGATGTTTACTTTTATTGCACATTAGGTGTTTGATATAATGCTTCCTTTAGTTTTTGAGTAGTGCTCTTGACCCTTGGCCTAGGCTAAGAGGATTGAGTGATCTTGAGTCCTTGGGCTTCATTGAATTGGTAATTCTAGAACCCTTGGGGATCAATTTGATAACCATTGACTCTAACCTACTACTAAGTTAATTAGTAGCTAGGTTGGGACTTATGGATTGATGTTGATCAAGCCGTTTGACATACTCCAAGCTTAGGAGTAGACATTACGTACTTAAGGCTTTAGTGAGTAGACCTAATGAGCTCGGTTCCTCATAATTATCAATATTTGAATTGTTGACAAGGATAGCAACCTCAATTACCTAAGTCTCAGCCAAGAGTCCTTTATCTTGCTTCCTTTAATTACTTGCTTGATTTACGCGTTTTGTTATTTAAATTCTTGCTCATTTTGCCCTCTTATTAATCAAACCCCCTTTGCATTCTCATAGCCAATAATTGACCACTTCAGTGCTATCCTCGTGAGACGATCTGGAGTCTAAATACTTCGGTTAATTCTTATTTGGGGTTTGTTCTTTGTGACGACTCAAATTTTTTATTGGGAGGATTGTTTGTTGGTTTGGAGCTATGCTTACAACGAAGTTCTTATTTCTACTAGAGAAATTATAAACCATCGAGCAATTCCCACTCATCAATAACCGGGAGTAAAATCCCGAGTCGTTTCCCTAGGAGTTAACATAAAATGCAAATTATTAGTTATGATTTTCTTGGAGATTTTTTTTGAAGTTGAGAACAGGAAAAATAAATAACTCAAAATTATAGCAATAAATAATTAGCAAGAGTTGTAAAATAATCAATGTAAAAAGCCTTGGTTAGGGGTGAGAATTAGAAATTATGTCCTTATTGTCTTTCCCAAGTGTGATGATAAAAGCTTATTGCTTTCACTTAGTTATCCTCTAACAAGTGAAGGAAAGTCAAGTGAACAATTAACCTTAGCTCACAAGTCCTAGTTACTTCGTAGAGAAGAACTAGAGTTACTGAGTTTCAAGTTAATTAGCAATTTCCTATTACAAATTAATACTTGGGTATAACAATTCAAGTGGCTCCAATTATCAACCCCCAACCAAGCAAGGAAATCTACTCTATTTTCATAAATGGCATTCCTTCAAACACTTGGTGGACGAAAATAAAAGACATGATAAATATGACAAAATAATTCAATCCAAATTACCACTAACAATAATAAATCATAACAAAACAAGCAATAATAATAGATATGGAAATAATTCAATGCATTAATAAAATCCAAAGGTAACAAGATCCAAACATGAATTCAAAATAATCAAATGGAAAAGAGGAATAAAGGAATTAGAGAAGAAAAACTATAAGGAAAATGACTCCAAATGAAGGTAAATACAACTTTTCTCCAGATCTAATTGCAAGTAAACTAAGAGTGCCAAAAACTCTAGAGAGAAGTGGGAGTTTCTCTAACTAGAATTCAAAAATAAAAAACTAAGCTAAAGTGAAAAGTGTCCCTAGTCTCAGCTCCATCCCAGCCTTTAGTATGCACTTTTGGGCTTGAAACTGGGTCCAAATTAGCCCAGAAATCGTCCCGAGCGAGTTATGATAATTGCAGCACGTGACGTTCGTCACGCGTACGCGTCAGCCACGCGTACGCGTCAGTGGTAGACGCTCCTGGTCACACGTACGCATCAGTGAAAAAATGGCTTGATCACGCGTATGCGTCAACCATGCATGTTGTCGCCTCCAGCTTCTCAAATCTTCAAATTCTTGTGTTCCTTCCACTTTAGCATGCTTTCTCTTCATTCTCTATGTCATTCCTACTCTATAAATCCTGTAATCACTTAACACACATATCACGACATCGAATGATAATAACAGAGGATTAAAAATTAGTGATTTAAAGGCCTAGGAAGCATGTTTTCAATTATAGCACAAAATTAGGAAGAAAACTTAAAAACATGCAATTTACATGAATAAGTGTGAGAATAGTTGACAAAACCCACTTAATTCAGTCCAAATATATCATAAAATAGTGGTTTATCAACGCACAAGCTGGGAAACCTTTTGGGTGCGTGCGTACGCACAAGAATGATGCGTACGCACAAGCCCTATTTTCACACGTAAACTCTGTTTTTAACTGTTTAACTTTTCTGACAAGATTGTAAACTTCCGCAACCCTTAATTAAGGTCCAAAGACTTGTTTTTAGGCTTGGGAATGAGTGTGAGCACATGGGTTGGATGAAATATGAGATTTGGATGAGTTTATGATTAGAGCCAATGAATATTGATGAAAGCTTGTAAGTAATGGACTTATTGAGTAATATATTGAGATAAGACATGGTTAATGAGACTGATGATGATTGAGTATGACGGATTGGCTGAGGATGGCAAGGTCTGGGTGATATCCCGCTTGTGTATGGATTGAGTATCTATTCGTGGCAAGGTTTGGGTGTTATCCCGCTTGCGTAATAAATTGAATTTGAGCGAGATCGAATTAAATTTGGTTATTTCCAGATAAACGCTTGGTTAAACCGGATGACATGGTTACGAGAAAGGTGGTTTATCCTGCATGCGGTGAGGACGGTGGCATTATCCCACACACGGGTCAATGAAAGTGACAAATTGATAAGAGAATGGGGTTATAAGCTTAAACTTGATAAGTAATAATGAATTGGGGCTAGGGAGTTTAATAATTTATACAATTGCTAAAAGACACTAATGTTGATTGATTGTGGCCTAAATGGCTGGACTGGCAAGGACAGTGGTGTCATCCTGCTTGCTCAGTGCGTAAGTTGCTATGCAGGGATGGTGATTTTATCCCACCCGCTTTGAAGACGGTGGTGTTATCTGACTCACAAGATGAAGGAATGGGTAAACTAAACGAGAATACTGTTAATAAACTTAATGATTTTTAAAAGCTGATTAAAGACTTTGCTATAAACTGATGTTTATTCATGGCAAAGACGGTGGTCAAATTCCGTTTGTTCGAGATACCTAGTAAAGACGGTTGGTATTATCCCGCTTACTCGTGGTTTATTGAGATTGGCAAGGACGGTGGTTAAATCCCGCTTGCGTGTTTTGGGAAAGGACGTTAAGTTATCCTACTTGCTTGTGGAACCTACGGATAAGGATGGTTGGTAAAATCCCGCTTACCTGAGTCGGGCCTGGCAACATAACTAACACATGAGCTCATAGCCAGTAGGGCAAGCATGCATCATTTGCATTTGTATGTATTGTTTTAGTGTGTATCTTGTACTTGGTGTGCCTTCTTGATTAATGTATCTATATGCTACTTGATCTAAATGCTTTATCTGTATCTCTATATGTGTATTCCTTGTATTGTTTTGCATGTGATTGCATAACTGAGAGATCCCTCATGCTGGTGGTGGTGACGCTGAGGGTTTGTGCTTGTTCTGAGGTAATGATTAGAGCTATGGCACTAAAATGCTGAGTTGGAACCGTTGTGATTAAAAGAGAATATGAATGACTATAATTGAGAGGAATTGAAAACTTGAGAGCATGTATTAGCTGAGACTTAGTTTTTGATTATCCCATTTGGTTTAGAAGGATACTAGGCATGAACTTTAGGTTGATTGGAGTATAGGATTGTCTAGTGATTTCGTGTAGTTTTACTTTATCTCTATTTAGAACTGTTACCCTTACTGAGAACCCGAAAGGATGATGTTTTCACCCGTTTAGAGATTTATTTATATTACAGATGCAGGACGCGAAGCACCCCATTTAGCATGCTGGATTTCTCTCGGAAGCGAAGATTTACTTTTGGGAGTTTATATTTTGTAATTAGTTTATGTATATTCTCCATTTTTGTATTTTTATTTGTATATCCCTCTTAGAGGTTGATTATGGAGAAACGAGATTTATGTTTATGTTTATGTTTCTGTTAACTTGTGGGCTGTACGTATATATTTCTAGCCGGCCTTACTTCCGGATCGAGTCTAGAGCTTGATTATGTATCTCTCTTGGAACTCTACTTATATATATATATATATATATATATATATATATATATATATATATATATATATATATATATATATATATATTCTATTTCTGATCATCGATGTTTTCTTTTGTTAACGCCCTGTGTGCGATGTCGAGTTACTGGAATTTGAACTATCTTTTATTTCAAGGCTCATAGATAAATTATTCTTCAAAATATATATACGTATTTTTATTTTTAGACGTCGTAGCGCCTCACCACCTCTGATTTACACTTAAGCATAAGGTTTTGTGTGGTAGGGTGTTAAATTATGGTATTAGAGCAGTTCGTTCTCATAGAGCCTAAGGGACAGACTAACTATGCTTCAAAGCATACTTTGAATTGTGTATAAATGCTATTTAGGATATATGTTTAAGAAACATAGCATGCTCATGAGCATACTTTTAGGACTTTGAAATACTAGACTTGAGATATTGAGACTGATCATTCTGATATCAATTGTTTGGTGTAAACAGGACCCAAATGACGTCTCGTGGATGCAGTCATGGTCGAGGAAGAGGACAGAGAGGTAATGCGGAACCGGAACCGACTGGCAACAACCCGGTAAACTTTATGGCTGCATTAGAGAACATGGCTGCTGCTATGCAGGCCACTGTTGAAATTCTAGGCAACATGCCGGAAATAGGAACGGTAACGGTGGCAGCGGACCGATGACGTTGGCTACTTTTCTGAAGGTGAACCCACCAATCTTCAGGGGTACCACCAATCCGATAGAAGCGGATAACTAGCATTTAGCCATGGAGAGAGATCTACAAGATCAACATGTGCCTGAGGAGCAATATGTGAAATTTGCCACATATAAGTTAGAGGGAGAAGCGAAATTCTGGTGGTTGGGAGTTAGTCGTCTGCTACCGCAAGGTGACGCTGTGTTAACATGGGATGCTTTCCGAGTCAAACTTTACAAGAAATATTTTTTGAATTCAAAGAGGGCGGATATGAGTTAGAGCTTATGCAGTTGAAGTAGGGTTCTATGACGGTGGTAGAGTACACCAACAGATTTGAGGAGCTATGTCAGTTTTCGAGGGTGTGTTGATGACAAGTCATCTTAGCCTAGTTTCACTAGCCTTTTTCTTTTGTTTTCAATAGAATTATGCACTTTCTTGAGTCAAAAGCAAGCCAATTGGGTAGATTTTCATGTTTCCTTTGATTTAATCAACTATGTATGAATTCATGCTATTTCATGAGGTTTTGTGCTATAATTGTCACATATTATGAAAGAATGAATATCTCATGATTTTGAGCATAGCTTTGATGTGTTTGGTTGATTAATGATAGGTGAAGAAAGCTTGGAGAAAGGTTGATGCAAGAAGGAAGGGCTAGGAGGAAGAGAGAACAAAAAGTTTGAGCAAAAGTTTGCCCTCAAATTTTAGCTCAAACTTTTGGATTAATTATGAACCAGGAAGTAAAAGCTGGAGCAAAAGTTAGACCCCTAACTTTTTGGCTAACTTTTGGGCAAAAGCTGGAGCAAAAGTTAGACCCTAACTTTTTGGCTAACTTTTGGGCAAAAGCTGGAGCAAAAGTTAGACCCCTAACTTTTTGGCTAACTTTTGGCATGAAAAACACTCCCTGGATGCACAAAAAGTTTGCGCCAACGTTAGCCCCCTAACTTTTTGGCTAACGTTGGCACATGAAAAACACTCCCTGGACTAGCAAAAGTTTGCGCCAACGTTAGCCCCCTAACTTTTTGGCTAACGTTGGCGCCATGAATAACCAAGGGGAGGCCAACGTTGGAGCAAAAGTTAGACCCCTAACTTTTGCCCCAACGTTGGTATCAGCAAAACAAGGGTGCTGATGTGAAAAGTTGGAGCAAAAGTTAGACCCCTAACTTTTACTCCAACTTTTACTCAAGCTTTCATGATTCCAACCCGGTTCAATTCGGTTCTTCTCCAAACTCCAAGAGCAATCAACCAAGGCCTCTCTCAACCCAATTCCACCAAGAGCAAAGGCCCAATTGAAGGCTTGAAGACCATTTGAAGAAAGTGTATAAATAGATTAGAATTTAAGTTTTGAAGGGAGCTTTCCCTTTTAGTTTTCATAGAGAGTTTTCGGAGAGCTTTTGGTGTTGAGTGAATTTTAATTTCTAAGTCTCGGGGAAGGAGAATTGAATTCCCTTCCTCTTAGTTTTCTTGCTTTCAATTTCAATTACAATTGTCTTGGATCTTGGGTGGAGAGTTGAAGAAATTCTGTTTCAATCTCACCTTGGGATCTTGTTTAATTTTCTGCTTAATTGAATTTCAGTTTCGGTTCATTGTTCTTCATCTACTTTCTTTGCAATTTACAATCTCCTTTGCAATTGTTCTTGTTGGATCTAGGAAGGCATTGAGATCTAGACTTAGTTTTCTAGTCTCTTGGGTCCTGAGATCTGAATTCTCAATTTACATCCTCTGTTTACTGTTTTCATGCTCATTTTACTTTTCTGTTTTAAGATCCGGTTTGATTCAAGACATCCTTTACTTCTCTCTTTGTTGCAATTTACTTTTCCTCGTTTAATTCCTGCAAATCCAATTACCCATTCCCTTTACAATTCAAGCCATTTACATTTCTTGCATTTTAAGATTCTGCAATTTACATTTCTTGCGTTCTAAGTTTCTGCCATTTAATTTCTTGTTCTTTAAGATTCAGCACTTTAAATTTCAGTTCTCTTAAATTTCATGCCAATTACCCATTCCCTTTACTTTCTATGCAATTTAAATTCTGCAAATCACAAATTTCTCAACCAAATCTTGATTCGCTTGACTAAATCAACCACTAAACTAAAATTGCTCAATCCTTCAATCCCTGTGAGATCGACCTCACTCCCGTGAGTTATTATTACTTGATGCGACCCGGTGCACTTGCCAGTTAGATTTGGGTGTTTCGGAGGAATTCGTTTTTCCGCGAAAATATCCCATCAAGTTTTTGGCGCCGTTGCCGGGGATTGATTAGATTGACAATGATTAAGTGAGGTGGTAGTTTAGATCAAGCAATTTTTCTTTTCGGTTTCTTTAATTTTTGACTAACCCACTAACTGTTTGAATTTTTGCTTAAGCTAACTCAAACTTCATTCTAGCAATAGATTGAAGTGTCACTGGTTTTTGTGTGTTTCTTGTGTTTTGCTTGTATGTCAGATACAAGAAGAGAAGCAAGAGAAAAAAATGTTGCTGGAGAGGAAGAATCAGATGAAGAATATCATGAATTGGAGGAACACTCAACAAATCCAACAAATCCACCAGTGAGAATGGCCAACAACAATGGTCAACCCCAGAGGAGAGTCTTGGCTTCATATACATTTGCTAATCCAAGGCATTGTGGGAGTAGCATCCTTACCCCAAATGTCGATGCAAATAACTTTGAATTGAAGCCCCAACTCATCACCTTGGTGCAGAACAACTGTTCTTATGGAGGAGGCCCCTTGGAAGATCCAAACCAGCACCTATCCACCTTCCTGAGGATATGTAACACAGTGAAGACCAATGGTGTACATCCTGACAGTTACAAATTGTTGTTGTTTCCATTTTCCCTGAGGGACAAAGCTACTCAATGGTTGGAGTCATTTCCAAGAGAAAGCATCAACAATTGGGAGGATCTAGTGAGCAAGTTCTTAGCAAAGTTTTATCCTCCTCAAAGGATCATCAGGCTCAAAACAGAGGTTCAAACATTTACTCAGATGGATGGAGAGTCATTGTATGAAGCATGGGAGAGATACAAAGCTTTACTCAGGAAGTGTCCACCAGAGATGTTTAATGAATGGGATAAACTCCAAAATTTCTATGAAGGACTGACAATGAAAGCTCAAGAGGCACTTGACTATTCAGCAGGAGGCTCAATGCAACTCATGAAGACAGCTGAAGAAGCTCAGAACCTCATTGACATGGTGGCTAACAACCAATATTTCTTTGGCCATCAGAGACAACGCCAACCATCACTAAGGAAAGGAGTGTTAGAAATGGAAGGGGTTGACACCCTCCTAGCTCAAAACAAGATAATGCAGGAGCAGATTCAACAACAATTTGAGCAGATGGCTAAAAAGATTGATAGCTTGCAAGTTGCAGCAGTGAATACAAGCCAACCATCAACCACATGGGGGGCAAAATAAAGAAAACCAAGAAGATCAGCAGCAGGAACAACCTCAATATGTGCACAACCAAGGTTCAGGCCAAAATGAGGTTTATGGTGATACATACAATCCATCCTGGAAGAACCACCCAAATCTCAGATGGGGAGATAACCACACTCAAAACCAACAACCATGGCAAAGGAATTCAAACCAAAACAACTCAAGAAACAACCAGAACAACAACCAGCAAAACATAACCCACAATCCATATAGAAAACCCCAAAATGACCACCCAAATTCCAGCTATTATCCACCCAATAATTCAGTCACTAACCAAAACAACCATCATCCACCTTCCACATCCACATTCCACCCACAAAACAACCCTACAAATAACTTCCAGCAACCAAATTCCACCCCTATCATACCACCAATAGACCATCATGAAAGTAGAATTTCAAGTCTTGAGGAAGCCATACAAGCAATTGCTCAGTCCACTCAAAGCTTGGTCAAAATGCAAGAGAGAAATGAAGCTACCATGAAGAGCCTTGAACGACAAGTGGGACAATTGGCCAAACAAGCTGAACGGCCAACCAATGTTCTCCCAAGTGATACAATCTCCAATCCAAAGGACAAAGGAAAAGCTACAATCTCCAATCCAATGTTCTTCATCTACTTTCTTTGCAATTTACAATCTCCTTTGCAATTGTTCTTGTTGGATCTAGGAAGGCATTGAGATTTAGACTTAGTTTTCTAGTCTCTTGGGTCCTGAGATCTGAATTCTCAATTTACATCCTCTGTTTACTGTTTTCATGCTCATTTTACTTTTCTGTTTTAAGATCCGGTTTGATTCAAGACATCCTTTACTTCTCTCTTTGTTGCAATTTACTTTTCCTCGTTTAATTCCTGCAAATCCAATTACCCATTCCCTTTACAATTCAAGCCATTTACATTTCTTGCATTTTAAGATTCTGCAATTTACATTTCTTGCGTTCTAAGTTTCTGCCATTTAATTTCTTGTTCTTTAAGATTCAGCACTTTAAATTTCAGTTCTCTTAAATTTCATGCCAATTACCCATTCCCTTTACCTTCTATGCAATTTAAATTCTGCAAATCACAAATCTCTCAACCAAATCTTGATTCTCTTGACTAAATCAACCACTAAACTAAAATTGCTCAATCCTTCAATCCCTGTGGGATCGACCTCACTCCCGTGAGTTATTATTACTTGATGCGACCCGGTGCACTTGCCGGTTAGATTTGGGTGTTTCGGAGGAATTCGTTTTTTCGCAAAAATATCCCATCATGTGTCACGGTGCTCCAAAAGTCTATGAAGAATGGAAATGTATTAAATACAAAGGTGGTCTTCGAAGTGACATAATAAGTGCAGTCATGCCTATGAAGATCCGAATATTCTCCGAGTTAGTGAACAAGAGCAAAGTAGTTGAGGACTGCTCAAGAAAAGCCGCTTTGGCAAAGGGTGACTGTCAAGAATTTTATAAGAGGGATCAAGACAAGAGCTATGCGTCGAGGGATCAGGACTTCAAGAGGGGTGGTTATGCGTCTCAATACAACCATTGAGGCCAATGGCGTGGCAAGGGAAAGCACATGTGAAACCAACCCGATCATCTGAGGTGTGATAGGTGTGGAAAATACCATCCGAATAATCCGTGTAGGGATAGATTAGGCTTGTTCTTCAACTGTGAATTTCCATGGCACATTTCTAAGAATTATCCATGCCAAGGGAATCAGGATGCTAGTAGAGCTCAACAACATGGCCGAGTTCTCACTATGACTATGAACAGTACGGCTAGGTCAGACACTCTGATAAAAGATAACTGTGAAATTGGTAACAAAATTTTAATTGCTTGGTATGATATTGAGGCATTGCATTCGTTCATATTGCATGACAGGAATTTCGAGGGGTTAGAATGGCTGGTAATATCCCGTGGTTATTGTTCAAGCGATTTCTTCCTTCTTCTTTGTATTCTGCACTTGTTGGTAACTGTTGAACATAAGTGCTATGTTTCGGCGCTGTTACAATGCTATGAGAGGCTAACGGATAGTGGTCAATAATCAAAGTGGCGTAGAAGAAATGCTGTGTTCTTGATTGGTGGTGCGTGTACGCAAACCTCCACACTTCCGTACAGCAGTACCAGCAAGTGCACTGGGTCGTCCAAGTAATACCTGAGCGAGTCAGGGTCGATCCCACGAAGATTGTGGCTTGAAGCAAGCTATGGTTATCTTGCAGGTCTTAGTCAGGCGGATCAGAAGGTTGTTGGTTGTGAAACTATGAAGACATATAACTAATAAAGATATTTAATAAGAATAAAGTTGAGAGTCGAAGTTGCTTTGTCTTTCTGAATTAACTCTAGTACTACTGTCTTCTCTGCTTGTGGATGATCTTCTTCTATGGCAGGCTGTATGTGATCAACGCCATGGGCCGTGGTCATTGATCTCCTCTGCTACAGATTGAACGCCATTGGCTGTGGTCATCCAATCTGACAAAGGGTGAAGCGCGTAGCAAGTTATTCTCTTGGTGATCCTACTCAAAATGCCACAGACAAGGTCGAATCTTCCGGATCAGGGAACGCTGCTTCTTTGGATTCTAGCCTATACCACAGAGACCCTAATCTCCCCAGAAATTGGCTGAACTGGTGTCTCGATAAGTCCCCAACGAAGTCATGGATTAACCGTCTGAGAGATGCATAAACATAGCTATTGGCTTGTGCTTTCCAGTCACGTATTCACACGAACCCAAGTACACGCGGGTGTTTGTCAGGCACGTTCATCTTAATGTGATGAATAGAGCTAATTGGTTAGATCATCCTATTTACCACAATGAAGATCGGATTATACATCTTAGAAATAGATCAAACACGGATCAGAGAAGAAATAGTAATACTTTTATTAATTCATAGGACTCAGCAGGGCTCCTTCCCTCAACCTAGGAGGTTTAGAAAGTCATGCTAAAGTGAAAACAATGATGCTATTGTGATGAAAGGGAAGACATGAGTAATTAAAGTTAACCCGAAAACGAAGTGTAATTGATTAAAGAATTAAAAAGTGTAATTAATTATCAAGTTAAGAGTAGGTGGCTTATGTTACATTGGACTAAAACTAAGGTGTTTGGATGGTGCTTGTTAAAGATAGATATTGCTAGCGTCGAGTGAGTGATTATTATGCCGAATTACCTTGGTAAAGGTTATGCCCATGAGAATGGAGGATTTATATTGAATCTAGAATAATAAATAAATTATAGTTTGGGATTGCTTTGGTGAGATTATAATCGAGTGAACTATTAAACGAAAAGCTAGATGGGGCCAATGGTGAGACAAATGAGCATAGCTTAGGTTTGGATTTGGCATTTAGGCCGGGTGTGATATTGATTAGCAATTGATTGTAATTATGATGAAGGGAATTCATTGATTGTTTATTACATCGAAGTTTATGGTTTTGTGCTTGAGAAGGAAAAACCTAAGTAGGTACCCTAATTGAGGTTGAAGGTTGTGACTTGATTGAGGTACCTGTTATAATATGATTATTAAGATTGAGAATTTTAATGAGAAGTGATAAATAAAGGCATTTGGAAACGAAAAATTCTATCTTCTAACTTTGGCAGTGTTCACGATAAAAATTTCGATACCATTGCTTTTTGTGAGGAGCACAACCTTCCTTATAGTTCGATAAGTATGGATGATGTTTCCCTTAAAAGGCATTTGGAAGTATTTGTCCAGGGAGGTATTCGGACTGCAGGGGTGTGTTTAGCCCTCTGAAGTAATTGGAGAAGACGTCGCTTGACTCTATCCAGAGGGAGTTGACCGACCTTCGAGCTAAGGTAACCTCTCTTCGGGAAGCCAAGTTGGGATTAGAGGCCAAGAATGGGAATCTTACCTCCAATCTTTCAAGACTTTGCGAAAGAGTGAAGCAGTCTAAGCGGCTTGTGCTATGGCCGAGGGGCTACAGAAAAAAATTGAGGAGAGTTATACTTGTATTTTTTAGGAGAAGCTGGATTTAAAGGAGGATCTGGATAAGCTGAGGGAGGAGTATGCTAGTCTGGAGGAGTCAGTAGCCGAAAGAATGGACAAGATGACTGAGAACTTAAAGGCTCAATTTTGGGTTCTTGTGCCCGAGGTGGACATTTCTCCCATTGATCCTGATAAAGTTATGATTGATGGGAAGATCATTCCTCCCAAGGCCGAGTCTGTACCTATTGAAGACCCAAAAACATCTTGTTCCCGAGTTGAGGAAACACCTATGGACTCCTCCATTCTGACTTCTGAGAGTCTCCATTCTTCTTCTATCCAGGTTGAGGAAGTGGTCGCTATGGCTACTAACGAACGGGACCTTCCTCTCTCTTAGTTCTATTTTATAATTTTTCTATATTTGATGGCTTTGTCTGTGGGTCTTTTAAACACTTTTTGTAATAGTTGTAGTTTGTGGGATACTTATTTTGCCTTGGTTTGGTCCTTTTGGATATTTTGTTTGTGTAATTTGCACCTTTGAGGACTTTTTGAAATGTCTTTAGCTTTTACACTTATTTTATGATTTATAAGTGGTTTGCTTGACTTGCATGTGGTAATGGTGGATTTTTTTGCTTCTTTGTGATTTTCGAGTATCACTTTGCAAATATTTTGTTAATTGAGAATATTATCCTCTTGTTGAACATTTTTAAGCTGGTAATATTTTTACAGATTATTTCAGGCTCTCTTTACAACTCGTTTGGTGAATCCGTTTTATGAGGTCGGATAACTTGTTTTTGTTGTGTTGACCGATAAAGGTTAGAAACTTATTTGGCTGTTACAAGGTCAGGTAATAATTTGCTCTTTAAATAGAATTTATATCTGACCTTAAGAGGTTGGTTTTGTTTTGTCAAGTTACTTTTGCAATTCATTTTAGGTTAAACTCTTTTGCCGACTTGTTTTTGTACGAGTGGCTTGACGAGGTCGGTCCATGATCTGCTTATATAACTTCTTATACCAATTTGGGCCTTACCGCTTTATCTTGCTGACCATATAGGTCGGACAATGATTTTCGCACTTTGTCGAACTTAAATTGGTGCGTATAGTAGAATAATTAATCATATAAATGGAATAAATGATGAATTACCATTAATGAAAAATGATTTACATATGTTACTTTCTAATAAGAGTTTTCTTGTCTTTAACTCCTAGCCCTTGCTATGATGCCTCGTTAAAACCCCCTTCAAAAAAATCCTTTTTGGAAAAAAAAAACAATGAAGTTGGGAAAAAGAATACATCAGAGAGCAAGGTTTGCTTCCTAGCTGTAGTATCTCTTCATGTTGCATGCATGCCACGACTGAGGAAGCTCGTTCCTTTGTAAGTTGGACACTTTATAGTAACCTTTCTCCAAGACTTCAACGATCTTGTGAGGTCCTTTCCAGTTTGTAGCTAACTTTTCTTCACCCGACTTTTGTACCTCGATGTCATTCCGGATAAGTGTGAGGTCATTTGTCACTAAGTTTCTTCTGATAACTTTCTTGTTATACCTCGTGAACATCCTTGCTTTAGTGCTTCCTCCCTTATCCGAGCCTTCTCCCGAATTTCTGGGAGGAGGTCAAGCTCTTCTTTTTGAGCTTGGATGTTTCTCACTTTATTGTAGAATCTTACCCTTGGGCTTTCTCCGTTGACTTCTACAGGGACCATAGCTTCTATGCAATAAGCAAGTTGGAACGGAGATTTTCTAGTTGTAGAATGGGAAGTTGTTCGATATACCTATAGAACTCAAGGGAGATCCTCCATCCATGCTCCTTTTGCATCTTGTAGCCTTTGCTTGAATCCGACCAATACTTTATTTGCAGATTCTTCTTGTCCATTGGCCTGAGGGTGCTCTACCAATGTGAATTGGTGTTTAATCTTGAGCCTTGCCACCAAGTTTCTGAAGGTCGAGTCAGTAAACTGAGTACTATTGTCCATAGTGATGGAATATGGAACTCCAAACCAGGTGACAATGTTCTTGCAGAAGAATTTTTTACTTGTTTAAGCTGTGATAGATGCCAAAGGTTCTGTCTTAATCCGCTTAGTGAAATAGTCAATCCCAACTATGAGGTATTTCACCTGTCCAAGTGCTTGATAAAATGGTTCGAGCAGGTCCAAACCCCATTTTGCAAAAGGCCATGGCAAGGTGACACTGATGAGCTCTTTTGGTGGGGTCACATGGAAATTGGTGTGCATTTGGCAGAGAAGGCACTTTTAGACAAAGTCGGCCACTTCCCTTTGCAAGGTCGGCCAAAAGAAGACAGCTCATAATAATTTCTTAGCTAGTGATCATGTTCCTAGTTGATTTCCACAGATGCCACTATTGACTTCTTCTAGGACTTCTTCAGTCTTGGAGGTCGGGACGTACTTCAGTAAGGGTGTAGATATTCTTCTTTTATAGAGGACGTTGTGAACTAGAGTATAGTTCTGTGCTTGCCTTATGAGTCTCCTTGCTTCCCTTTCTTTTTTAGGGATAATATCGAATTTAAGATATTCAATAAAAGGAGTCATCTAACCCAAGTTTAGATTGGAGATAGTCAGAGTGTCTAACTTTTCAACTTCTTTGGCCATTGATGGTGTGTGGAGAGTGATGAGTGGATATTTTATATGCTTTTTGGCATTATTTTCATATAGTTTTTAGTATATTTTGTTTAAGTTCTATTTTATTTTCATAGATTTTAGTGCAAAATTCACATTTGTGGATTCTACTTTGAGTTTGTGTGTTTTATGGTGATTTCAGGTATTTTCTGGCTGAAATTGAGGAGTCTGAGCAGAAGTCTGATTCAGAAGCAGAGAAAGGACTGCAGATGCTGTCAGGATCTGACCTCCGAGCACTCGAAGGAGCTTATCTGGAGCTATAGAAGTCCAAAAAGATATATAATAGTCTATACTTTGTTTCAAAAGTGAAGGCCCAAAACTGGCGTTCAACTCCAACCACCAGCCCCAGTCCTGGCGTCCGGCTCCCACAAGTGGGTGGCTAGCGTCCAACGCCCAAAAGGGGACCCTTAGCCAGCGTTCAACGCCTCTAGGGAGTCTTAGCACGTGAAGACACTTTTTGCTCATCCCAAACACTCACCAAGTGGGCCCCAGAAGTGGATTTTCGCACTATCAACTTAGTTTATCTTATTTCTGTAATCCTTAGTTATTAGATTAGTATACACAGGAGAAGATCAACCATGTTTAGGATCTTTTTCTTCCCCCATTATTTTCGAACACTATTATGTACAATAGGAGTCACTAACCCCCTAAGGTTAAGGTTACGAGCTCTGCTGATTTTCATGGATTAATAAATGTACTACTGTTCTATTCAATTTGTGTATGACTCTATTCTAAGATGTATCTTCGTTCTTCAACCTTATGAATGAGATGATTTGTGACACTCATCCTCATTCTATATGGGTTCAGTGTGAGTCCTTAACCAGAGATCACTGAACCATAAGCTTGATTATACATCTCTTAGACGGCTAATCCACGACTTCGTTGGGGACTTCTTGAGACACTAGTTCAGCCGAGGTATGGGGAGATTAGGGTCTTTGTGGTAGAGGCTAGAACCAAAGGCACAACATTCTCTGATCCGGAAGATTCGATCTTATATGTGGTGTTTTGAGTAGGATCATTATGGGGATGAATTGCAAGAGCTTCACCCTCATTCAGATTGAGCGCACACTAAACCTGGCGTTCGGCCTGAGAGAGGAAGATTGGCGGCCATTAAACCGGCGTTGATCACTTGCAGCCTGCCATGGAAAGAACCACTCACAGTTGGAGAAGACAGTAGAAAAGGTTGATCTAGAAGAATGACGCGTCTCCAAAGCCTCAAACGTTCTCTTATCACTGGTTTCACTTAAATTAAATAATTTCATCTCTATTTTTGTTTTATGCATTTCTCTCAACAAACTATCTCTTCTAATCACCTGACTATGATCTACAAGATGTCCATAGCTTGATTCAAACCAACAATCTCCGTGGGATCGACCCTGACTCAACTTAGGTATTACTTGGATGACCCAGTGCACTTGTTGGTTCAGTTGTGCGAGTTCTTATTTCGCGCACCAAGTTTTTGGCGCTGTTGCTGGGGATTGTTCAGATTTGACAAACAACCGGATTATCTTGTTGCTTAGATTAGGTACTTTTTAATTTTGTTTGAGTCTTTTATTTTCTTTTTCGAAAAAATAAAAAAAAAATTTCAAAACCTTTTCTTTTCTTTTCTTTTTGATCTTTATCTTTTTGTTTGAGTCTTTGTTCGTGTTCTTGTTAATGTTTCGAATTTTCATGGTGTTCTTTTCAAAAAATTTTCAAAAATAGTGTCTTTTGTTTGAGTCTTGTGTCAATCTTTAAGTTTAGGTGTCCTTTGTGTGTTCTTTGTTTCTTCAAAATTTTCGAATTGTTCTTTGTGTTCTTTCTTGGTATTCAAGTTGTTCTTGTTTTTTTTTTCTTATTTTGATCTTAAAATTTTTAAGTTTGGTACTTTTGGTATTTTTTTCTCTTTAATTTTCAAAAAACAAGTGTTTTAGATCTAAAAATTTTAAGTTTGGTGTCTTTTGGTAGTTTTTCTCTTTCTTCATTAATTCAAAAAATAAAAAAATAAAAATATATTTTCTATCTTTAATTAAAATTTTCGAAAATTAAAAAAAAAAAGATTTCAAGTTTTAATTTCAAAGTCATTATCTTATCTTCTCTTTTTAGTTAATTAGCTTTTATTTTTGAATTCAATTAACAAATAAAATAAAAACAAAAATATTTTAATTCTAGTTTCTTCTTTTACTTCTAATTTTTGAATTCTTCTTCCCTTTTATTCAAATTCTTCATCTCCTTCCTCTATCTTCATTCTTCTTTCTTCTTCACATCTCACAAGGAGTCCTCTATTCTTGAACATAGAGCTCCCATCCTTCTTATTTCTTATTTTCTTTTTCTTGTTTATAAGTAGGAACAAGGATAAAGAACCTCTCTTTGACCTTGATCCTAAACCAAAGTGGACCCTAAGGAAGCGTTTGTAACAAGCTAAAGCACAACATTCTAGAGGAAATCTTAGAGAACTTTTCGAACAAGAAACTGAAAGTACAGACATGGCAGCTGAACCGAATAATGGAGGAGATGCAAGGAAGGTTTTTGGTGACTTCATTACTCCAACTTCTGACCTCTATGGAAGAAGTATCTCTATACCTTCCATTAGGGCAAATAACTTTGAGCTAAAGCCTCAGTTAGTCTCTCTCTTGCAACAGAATGGCAAATTTCATGGACTTCCACTGGAAGATCCACATCAGTTTCTATCTGAATTCTTGCAGTCTGTGATACTGTTAAGACCAATGGAGTGGATCCTGAGGTCTACAGACTTATGCTTTTCCCTTTTGCTATTAGAGACAGAGCTAGGATATGGTTGGATTCTTAACCAAAGAAAAGCCTAGACTCTTGGAAAAAGTTGGTCAATGCTTTCTTGACCAGGTTCTTTCCACCTCAAAAGATGAGTAAGTTCAGGGTGGAAGTTCAAACCTTCAGACAAGAAGAGGGTGAATCCCTCTATGAAGCTTGGGAAAGATACAAGCAACTGATCAGGAAGTGTCCTCCTGACATACTCTCAGAGTGGTCTATCTTAGGTATCTTCTATGATGGCCTATCTGAGCTTTCTAGGATCTCCTTGGACCATTCTGCAAGTGGATCACTCTACTTGAAGAAAATGCCTAAAGAGGCACACGAACTCATTGAAATGGTTGCAAATAACCAATTCATGTATACTTCTGAGAGAAACCCTGTGAACAATGGGGTGGCTCTGAAGAAAGGAGTTCTAGAGGTTGATACTCTAAATGCCATATTGGCTCAGAATAAGATATTGACCCAGCAGGTTAATATGATCTCTCAGCATCTGACTGGATCACAAGCTGCAACTGGCAGCACTCAAGAAACCTCCTATGATGGAGATGCTTATTATCCAGATCAACCTTCAATGGAGGAGGTAAATTACATGGGAGAACCCTATGAAAACACCTATAATCCTTCATTGAGGAATCATCCTAACCTTTCATGGAAGGATCAACAGAAGCCTCAGCAAGGCTTCAAAATACTCAAGGTGGAAGAAACCAGAATATATTCAACAACAGACCACCATTCCTTTCTTCTCAGCAGCAGATGGAGACTTCTAACCAGAGCCTTTCTGACTTAGCAACTATAGTCTCTGAACTCTCTAAGACCACTCATAGTTTCATAACTGAAACAAGATCCTCCATCAGAAATCTGGAGGTACAAATTGGTCAGCTGAGCAAGAGAATCCCTGAGACCCCTCCTAACACTTTTTCTAGTAACACTGAAGTAAACCCAAAAGAAGAGTGCAAGGCCATCACCACAGAGGCTGAGGCTGAATCTAAAGATAAGAGGATGAGTTGGCGTTGAACGCCAGTAAGGAAGACCTTACTGGGCGTTCAACGCCCAAATTGGCAGAGAAGCTGGCATTGTACGCCGGTAAAGAAGTTCTTGCTGGGCGTTCAACGCCCACTACAGCGTTCCCTGTTGAAGATTTAAAGGCAACCAAAGCTCATGAGGACACTATAGAAGTTCCTTTGAATGCCTTGTTGCAAATCATGGATTATGAGGATCTCTCCTCCTCTAATGAGGAAGAGGAAAATAAGGAGGAGCAAGTTGCTCGGTACCTAGGAATTTTGATGAAGTTGAATGCCAAGTTGTTTGGCACAGAGCCATTGGAGGAAGTACCTCCAGTGCCCACCAAGGAGCTCAATGCCTTGGTTCAACAGAAACTACCTCAGAAGCTGTCGGATCCCAGACGCTTCTTGATTCCCTGCACCATAGGTACCATTACCTTTGTTAAGGCTCTGTGTGACCTAAGGTCAAGCATAAATCTTATGCCACTCTCTGTAATGGAGAAGTTAGGAATTTTTGAGGTACAAGCTGCAAGAATCTCACTAGAGATGGCAGACAAGTCCATGAAAAAGGCTTATGGACTGGTAGAGGATGTCTTAGTGAAGGTTGAAGACCTTTACATTCCTGTTGATTTCATAATCCTGGATACTGGGGAGGAAGAGGATGAATCCATCATCCTTGGAAGACCTTTCTAGCCACTGCCAATTCCATCATTGACGTGGCAAAGGGAGAGCTAATTCTACAGTTATGGGAGGACCACATCTTGTTCAAGATGCCTAGCCCTAACTCTTCCCCTAACAAAAGAGAAACAGTTGTGCAACACCTAGTGTTCTAACCTTCTCTCTCAGTGCAAAGTTATACAGAACCCTCAGACACCAACTCTAAGTTTGGTGTTGGACAACCATTTTCTTTGAGTTTATGATCATGTGCAGTAATTAAAACAGAAACAGAAACAGTCAGAGCCAGAAACAGAACACCCTGGAATAGAGACCTTGCTGGCATTGAACGCCAGCCAGGAAGGCCAGAGTAGGCGTTCAATGCCCATGAGAATCTCCACCTACCCCACCTTCTTCTTTCTCTTCCTTTTACTCTTCCCCACAATCTCTTTCCTATAAACCCTAACCCAATAACATCCATATCACTTCCCAAAACCATCATAACTCTCACCAACCCCCACCCACCTCAAATTCAAAATTTCCCACCTAATTTCCACCCATTCATTCGAACCCTACCCTATCCCATGATGAGTGGATTTTTGATGGTATAGAATTTCACAATTGAAATCTCGTCGAAGTATAGTTTCTAAACTAACAATAATCCTTTCATACAAACATTTGTTTGTCACGAGTACAAACCCCTAAAATTATAAGCCGAAGTATTCAAACCTCGGGTCATCTCTCAAAGGAATTGTAGGGTAGTGTTCTTGTTATTGGTCATGGACATGTATATTTTGGGGTTTTGGATAGGAAACAAGAAAAGTAAATGATAAAGGAAATCAATTGACAAAGAGGTCTTGGCAAGGTTTGGTGGTCAAGGATCTCTGTCCTTATCACTAACCACAATATGATAATTGCAAGGATCAATCCCACTAAGTCCTCCTCTAATAAGTAAAGGAAAGTCAAATGAGCTATATCAATCCAAGTCCATAAATCCTAGCTATTCACTAATTGAATTAATGAGAGCTAGAGTCAATGGCTACCAACTATCAATCACTTGGACATTAGCAACTCAAGAATTCCTAAGTTACCTTCCCAAGCCAAGAGCATAAAATTCTACTCTAACATCTTCTCAAGCATTTTGACAAACACTTGGAAGGTATAAAAGGAAAGCATAGTAAATCTACAACAAGAATGAAATCTAACAACAATTATTACAAGGAATTAACAACAACAATAAAAAAGAACATTATTGACATGAATTACCTCAAATTGAATTGAAAGAGAAATAGAAGAGACAAGAATAGATCTACAACAAAGTATAGAAACAAAGAAGAAGAGATTACAACAAAAGAATAGAAGAACAACATGTAACAACAAGGAGTTGAGAAGTAGTAGTAGATGAAAGCATAAATTAAAACCTAAATCTATGCTTATTGACCTAAACCTAATCCTAATTCTAGAGAGAAGTGAGAGCTTCTCTCTCTAAGACTAACTAGGACTAATCCTAATGTGAATGAATGAGCAAAAAAAGATGCATTCCCCTCCAATCCTTGGTCCCTTTAAGTGTTTTGGCGCCAAAGTTGGTTTAGATTGGGCCCCACAGCTTCTCACAATTTGCTGGGCACGTTTTCCTCTTAAAAATTACGTGCGGCTACCAACGCATACGTGTATAGCACGCGTGCGCGTCCCTTGAGTTTTTGCGATCCAGGCGTGTGCGTACATTACGCGTGCGCGTCTATGAACTCTTCCAATTCTTTGGCTTTTTCATGTGTTCTCCATTTTGCATGCTTTCCTCTTCACTCCTTTGATCTATTCCTAGCCCCTTTCAATCTGAAATCACTTAACAAACAAATCAAGGCATCTAGTGGAATCAAAGGTGAATAAAATCATCAAATTAAAGGTCTAAAAGCATATTTTCACATTTAAGTACAAATTAAGGAAGAATCACAAACCATGCTATTTCGTTGAATAAATATGAGAAAAGGTTGATAAAATACTCTAATTCAATACAAGATAAACCCTAAAAATGGGGTTTATCATCCCACTCCTATAAATACCCCTTCTTCCTACCCTTCAGACACACACCATCCATACACTAATCCCTTTTTGGCCGAATCCACTATCCCTCTCCATTTTAAGTTTGGTGTTGGAAAAGCCTTATTTTTTACTTTCCATTCCCGCTTATGGCACCCAAGGTTAGAGAATCCTCTAGGAAGGGGAAAGAAAAAGTAGTTGCTTCCACCTCTGAAGCTTGAGAGATGGAGAGATTCATCACCAAAGCTCATCAAGACCACTTCTATGAAGTAGTGGCAAAGAAAATGGTGATTCTTGAAGTCCCCTTTAGGCTAAAAAAGAAAGAGTACCCGGAGATCCGAAGAGAAATTCGAAGGAGAGGTTGGGAAGTCCTAACCAATCCTATCCCAGAAGTTGGGATCTTGATGGTGCAAGAGTTCTATGCTAATGCATGGGTTACTAAAAACCATGACACTAGTGTGAACCCTCATCCCAAGAATTGCAGCACCATGGTTCGAAGGCAACTCTTGGATTTCAGCCCGGAGAGTGTAAGGTTGGCGCTCCATTTGCCTATGATGCAAGGAGACCCACTGATAAACCCATATTTCATGAGTTCTTTTGTGCTTAATTAGAGTGATTTATTCAACTCTTCACCTACTTATTCACATTAATTGCATGGTTTTACTTTCCCTTCCTTATTATGTCATGTTGTGAAAAACATGTTTCCTAAGCTTCAAAAAATTAATTATTTTAATTACCTTTATTTCCATTCGATGCCGTGATTAGTGTGTTGAGTAGTTTCAGATTTTCTAAGGCAAAATGACTTAAAGGATGAAAAAGGGAACATACTAAAATGGAAGGAGAAAGCAAAACGGAGCTTTAAAGAAACTGGTATCCACGCGATCGCATGGATGACGCGATCGCGTGCCAAGCACGAATCAGCAGCGACACGGCCGCATGACTGATGCGACCGCGCGCCTTAAGCAGAACGCATATGACGCGGTCGCATGACTGACGCAACCGCGTGGCAAGGAAAAGCTCCGAAGGACGCGACCGCGTGATCCACGCGGACGCGTGACAGAGGCCACGCACCAGAAATTATAGAATACGCCCCCAGCGAATTCTGAAGCCCTTTTTGGCCCAGATCCAAGTACAGACAGCATAGACCAGAGGTTATAAAGTGTGAGAATGCTTCCATTCAAAGGGAGCTCGCATATTTTTACCTTTCAATGATTTAGATTTAGTTGAGAGGGAGATCTCCTCTCTCTCTTTTAGGATTTAGGATTTCTTCTTATTTTAAGAGTAACTCTGGATCCCAAGTTTAATGTTCTTTTAGTATTACTTCTATTTAGTTATTCCAACATTTGAATTGATTATTATAATTTGATTTATGAATTCTCTCATGTTACAGACTGTTATTTGAATTAATGATAATTGAGGTATTTTCAGTTTATGATTGTTCTCTTTGATTTAAGTTACCATTGCTTCCCATCTAAGGACCTCTTTATCACTCCAGCAATTTTACTTTTCCCCTTTTGGTTCTGGTTAAGAATTTAGTAACTCAACAGTTATTAAACTTAACATAATTGATAATCGTTATCTTGCTAATTGAGCTAAACTTAAATAATCCCAACCTTTTCTGAGGAAATAATTAGGATTCGAAAGTCAATTTAATTAGTCCCTTGACTTTCCTTTGCCCTGGTGAAGGTTGACCAAGTGGAGTTTAGATTCAACTTTCATTATTGTTGAGAGAGATAACTAAGTTGGACCTCTAATTTCCCTACCTTGCTAAAAGTTGCTTTACAGTTATTATTTATTCTTAATTGCCATTTAATTCACTCGTCATTTAAATTACTTGCTTCTCACCTTCTAAACCCCGATTACAACCTTTATAGCCAATAATAAGAACATACTTCCTCGCAGTTCCTTGAGAGGACGACCCGAGGTTTGAATACTCGGTTAACAATTTTTAAAGGGGTTTGTTACTTGTGACACCCAACACGTTTGTATGAAAGGACTTTTAAAGGTTTAGAAACTATACTTGCAACGAGGATTTATCCGCAATTTTCTAGACCACGCAAAAGTTCTCTCATCAAAATGGCGCCGTGTCCGGGGAACTGCTAACGTGTGTCTTATTATTGGTTATTGTAAATATTTTTCTTTTGCTTGTTTATTTACTTTTGTTTTTCCTTTTTTATCTTTATTTGCTACTATGAACTCTCACCCCTCTCGCTTTGAGTTTGGTTCTAATATTATTAAAGGAAATAGAAGTTACAGCAGGAATGTGCATCAAGGTCAGACCAATCAAGGATGGATGGAACCAAGAGGATCTAATCAACCCTTCTGGCAGCAACACCCTCCGAGATATCCTGGACAGAGACCATTCTACCGTGCATACCCAGCTGAAAGACATGGTGGACAACCTTGTAATTACCAACAAGCCCCACCACGTGCATATGAACCATCCTTTCAACATAACCTCGAACCACCACACTCACAAGCTTTTCTTCACCATTCGCCATCATATGATCCTTCCTTATCCCAATACCAATCCAATCGTTCCCAATCATCACCACTTTCCTTTGTATCATGTCGAAGTTTGGCAAACCGCGAAGCAAAGGATCGCCTAAAGGAAACAGTAATTAAATTTCAAACAACCATTCAACAACTAGAGCAAGCACTAATTCAATGGGCCACTAGGCGCTCAAATATACAAGGATCAACCACAGCCCCATGTGGACAGCCCGATGAAGAGCGTAGCATGAAAGAAATACTAGAGACTCCAGTGGACAAGACAGAGAATGAATTCGTACTAGAACAAGTGGAAGAAGCTGTCATTGTTCAAGAAGAAGAGTTGGTTGAAGATCTAGGCGATGCTGAACTTCCTTGGGAATCCAGAATTGAGGAAAACTCCGTCCAAGATGCCACAGTTGATGCTAAAGAGGATACCGTACAATCTCCAAGGCAAGTCGTTTACGAAGAATCAGACGGAATAATCCAAGAAGCAAATTTCCTTGATGATGATAGTCACAAGTCTAGTTCTCCTAGTGATGAACTTGCGCCCGCAAGTGAATTCCCTGAGATCGAAGAATCTTCCCCAAGTGAATATGAAGATGATGCGGAGGTAGATTTCTCTCAACCTCCAATCTATGACTCGAGTGATGAGGAAGACATAGAAGACTTTGACCAGGATACAGATACAATTGAAGATCTTTGCAAGGAAGTGGAAGAATTCACAGAAGAGCACAAGGAAACGGAACTTGCAGAACCACCAAAAACACCTATCCCAAGGCCATTACCACCCAATATAAGCTTCAAGTGGGTACAATCCTTAACTTATAATTTTACTTATTCACTTGAATATGGTTTGCTTGAAACAGATGGCCAACTTAGTGCTCTCTGCAGCTTTAAGAGTAAGAGGAAAATGGCTCGTATTCAGGGCTGGTGCACCAGGTTCAATAAGGTTCCACGCTTCACCTCGAAGTACACGGATTGGTATCATGCTCAATTGCATGGATCACAGAGAACGTTTGGTCACCACGGTGAGATTCTACCTTTTAAGCCGCCCGGATGGAGACATGTAGACCAAGACGGAGGCGGATTTAAACGCAAGGCTTGGAATCCTGAGGTTTATTCTGACATTTGTTACCCCAGGAGCCTAAAAATTTGTTTGAAGCTGCTCAGAAGCTTTACATGCCTAGTTTGGGACCCCGGAGGCTATTGGCATTCCAAGCACTGGTGTAGATTTTTGGACGAATTTAAACACAAGCCACCATAACAGGATACTCTTCCAATGTCCAACTTAAGGACTTTAACTAAAAGTGCTAGGTGGGAGACAACCCACCATGGTATGGTCGCCTCTTTTTCAACTTATTTCTTGTTAATTGCTTTCATTTTTCCTTTTTCATTTTAATTTATTAAACCTGGAATCATGCATAGCATTCATGTCCATCATTGCATCCTGCATTTTTCAGTTAAAAAAAAAGGGTTGCACGACGCGACCGCATGCCCCATGCGATCGCGTCATATCGCGAAAAACACCACCCATGCGACCGCGTGACCCACGCGGCCACGTGATATATATATCGGCGTAAGGATCCAACGAATAGAAAGTTGGGCTGGAATCGTGCGGCCCTTGTGCGTTTCGCATAAATTAGCCCACGCGATCGCATGCCCCATGCGATCGCGTCACTTACCCAATACCAATCCCACGTGACCGCGTGAGCGACGCGATCACGTCGCATGGATTGCACATCACCCCAAAAGGAGACAGAGAGTTGCGCTAAAACGGCGCTGGAGTCGTGCATTTAGCACAACTTCCAGCGACGCGATCGCGCGACCCATGCGATTGCGTCACCCTTCTTTCCCCCTCTCATGCGATCGCGCACCCCACGGGATCGCGTCACTCCCATTCTCGTCCCAACCACGCGACCGTGTGCCCCACGCGGCCGCTTGGATTCGAAAATATAACCCCCCAGCCCGCGAACCCTATCAGTCGCGAGCCCTCTCCCACCCCCAACCCTCTTCTCGCTCTCTGCTCCCTCTCCCTCCAACCACCACCCAGCACCACCCAGCCGCCACCGCCGGCCACCCAGACGCTGCCGCCACCCCGTACGCCACCGCCCCAACCCCCTCCCCTCCCTTCTTCTCCCTTCCTCCTCTCCCCTCTCCGCCACTGCCTCCGCGACCACCGCCCCCCCCACCACCGCCACCCAGCTGCGCCCCCTCCCTCTCCGCCACCCAACCACACCCCCTTCTTCTATCACCAACCCAAAAACCTCGCCGCCACTGCCCCCTCAGCCACCACTGCGTCGTCGTGCACCACCACCGCGTCGGATGCCGCCGCAGCCACTTTCTTCCCTATTCCACCCCTTTCGCTTACCAGGTTCCGCAACACGCAACCTTTTTATTCGTTCGTCACTTTTCTATATTTTTTATTCCATTTATGTTCATAATTAGGATAGCTAGACTTGAATGTTGTAGTTGATTTTTAGATTGTTAGGTAGCTTAGGCTGTGGTTAGTGGATCTAGGTCTGTTTACTTGTACTGTTCTTACTTCTGTTTTATCCTATGTGCAAATCTGTTGCTGCTATAATCATGATTCATATGATGCTTTCTTGTATGTTACTGCTGTTTACATTGAGTTTTTCTATTTATTTTATATCTATGTACATGCAGCTTGCTTTCTTTGAATTCATATGAACTGATCTGATTGCTGTTTATTTTCCGAGACAGTCCAATTTAGCCAGAATGCTGCCCAAATTTTTTGAAAATTGTTTTCATTCTTGTTTTGGTTTGGCAACTCTGTTTTACTCTACTTCCCTCAAACCATTTCATGAATGCTAAGGGCCACTTTCTTATCCTCTTTTGCTTTCCTGGTTCATAACATGCATTTGTGATTCACTGATTCCAATTTCTGATTTCTTTATTTCTATTCGAATCAGCATCACCTTGTTTTCTTTGTTCAATTATGAGTACTTCTATTCTTACCTGTGAATCCTTGTTATATGGAATTTTTCTATGCCACTTACCTTCCTAACTCACTAATTTTAATTTACTAATTTCTTTTTCAAATCCTAACCATACTAACCCTTTTGATCTCTTTTCTGATTATTTTCACTTTCCTCTAACTTTCTAACCATGGCATATTGCTTATTTTTTTCCATTTAACATAAATTCAATCACATTTCATATACTCATTTTCCTTATTCTATTCCTCCCTTACCGCTTTGAGTTTCCTTTGTTTAAATTGCCAATTTGCTTTCCTATTTTTTTTATCCATTCCTGGTTTTCTGTTTTTCAGGATGTCTGCCTCACAGAGGAAAGGTAAAGGCAAGGCTACTGGCAAGCGTAAGAGAGGAGACTCCTCCCAGTCTATCATTTCTCTAATGCACGATTCTTCATGGCGGGAGAAGAATTTCACACAGCAGGAAAAAGCTGACCAGCTGCTCCCTTCGACTGATCCTATAAAATTTGCAAACCGGTACTGTGAGCTGAAGTACCCGACTTTTGCAAACTCCAGAAATCTATACCTGGAACATACCTTGAAGATTCCAGAAGCCCTCCAGCAATACACTACTGAGCAAATCAAGCAAAGGGGCTGGTTCTTTCTGGAGAGATCACTGACAGAGGTCAATGCATCTTGGGTCCGGGAATTCTATTGCAACTACTACCTTACTACCCTAGATGCAGTGAACCTGAGGGGAAAGCAAATTCTGGTCACTGAGGAGGCCATAGAGACCATTCTCCAGCTCCCAGCTAAGTCCGATCAGCTAGATGGTTTTGCACAGGCTGAGGAGGACATGGGCCAGATGCAGTTTGATTGGGATGTTGTGAAGGCAAGGATAGCTCTCGACCCTGCTGTTCCTTGGGAGATGGGTCAGAACTCCACTATGCCTAGAGGGATCAAGAGAGTGTACTTAAATGATGAGGCTCGGCTATGGCATCAGATCTTGAGTAATTTTGTGATGCCGAGTACTCACGAGACGGAGATCCCAGCTACCATGATCACCCTCCTTTGGTGTGTGCTGGAGGGTAAGGACATTTATCTGCCTCATTTTATCCAGCATTATATGGCCAGGGCCCATGTCCGAGGCACCCTCCCCTTTCCTTACCTGGTTACACGGCTAGGCCGTCAGGCTGATGTGCCTTGGGAGGATGCCGATGAGCGACCACCAGCAGCGGACTGCAGGAAGATCATCCCGCACAGCAGGAACTTCCTTGCCTTGGGCTACAGACCACCACCTGTCACTGCTACCGATGAGACAGTCCCTCCGTTTGCTGGACCCTCTTCATCCACAGCTGCCCCAGCTGCCCCTGCTGCCACCACCGCACCTCCACCCATCTCTGAGCCAGTTTATTGCCTCGTGCACCATCTTTTCCGCCAGCTTGATCAGATGGAGCACTGTAACAGGCGCCGGTATGAGAGATTGGAGCGCCGCAGCAGGCGACGCTATTCCCATCTGAAGCTGATGATCAGACAGGGCGCCGACATCCCCTCCGAGCCCGACACCCCTTCAGAGCCATCAGAGGAGGAGGAGGATGAGCACGAGGAGGAGACTCATTCCCAGGCGGAGACTCATCAGCAGGTAGCCACAGAGCAGACTACCCCGCATCAGGAGGTTATGCCCCAGATTAAGGCTGCAGATCCAGAGATCCCGATCCAGTCAGTCTCCCCTCTACAGCAGCCCGACTCTCAGCCCACCACCGCCATAGAGACCCCAGCTACCATCCCTACCAGTGATGACACTCCTTCACACCCGGCTTGATTGAGCATCGAGGACGATGCTTCATTTTAAGTGTGGAAAGGTCACCATCTCTGGCGTTTATTTTGGTGAACTACTACATACTTTTTCTTTTATTTTGGATATTTTTCTGTATTTTTCTCTTTTTCTTTTATTGTTATTTTCTGAGTACTTATACATGGCTACTTGTGTATTTTACTCTATTTTCTGCATTTTGCATTTTTTTTGTTCATATTTTAGTTATTTAGCTCATTTTAGTCATTTAGTTTAGTTTGTAATTCTGATTTATTAGTGGATTAATTAGTATAGTTTACCCTTTTTTAGCATAAAGATAGTATAGTTTAAATAGAAAAATATAAAAAGGAAGTAAACTAGAAACTTTAACAGAATCAAAACAACCCACACCTTGTATATATAGCATTACATGTTAGTTGACAACATTTCATCAAGGAGGAACATTAAAACTTTAAAAGCTACCCTAAATAATTTTTTTCAAGAGAATAATGAGAATTTTTAACTAAACCTGCATACAATATATGAATGATATATGATGCTTGAGTTAGAGAACACACAGCCTGTGAGTCTCGAGCTTAAATTGTATGGTTGCATTCAAACCATAATTTCATTTCTGTGTGTTACATTTCTTTTTATTCTGATGTTCTTTCCTTTGCTTTAATCTATATGTCCAATTATAGAATATAGAATAAATACATACCAAGAGAATGATTGAGGCCATCATTTGATTTTAGCTCACTCACCCCAAATCAGCCTACCTTTTACATCACCCTTGTTAACCCCCTTGAGCCTTTTAAAACCCCTTTATTCTATTTAGCCAAATTACTAGCCTTAAGCAGAAAAACGAAGGAAAATCCCAAGTGAATCCTTAGTTAGCTTAAGATAGAAAATTATGAATAGAGTTAAATGTGGAAAACCTTTTGGGAACATGGGTAATAGAAACAAAAGGGTAGAGAAGTAAAAGGGAATAAAATAAAATTTGGGAAGCATACTCATGAGAAAATCTAAGTGATTCAATTATCATGTGTATTAAAAAAAAAATTTTATTTTTCAGCATCTAAATAAAAGGGGATACAAAAAGAAATTTCCCGATGAAAACAATGCACATGGAATAAAAATAAAAAGTGAAACATGAGCATGCAACAATAAGTGAGAAATATGGGAAAATAGGAAAAGGGATTTTATTTTACTAAATATGTATGTTAGGTGAGATCTTAGTCTAATTAAGGATTCACTTATTAGCTCACTTAACCATATACATAAATTCTTACCTTTACCTTGGCCCCATTACAACCTTAATTAAGACCTCATGACTTTTTGGTATGACTATATTCTATAATTGTTGATTGGTTAGATGAAAAACAAAGTTATAGAAAGTAAGAATAAAAAGAAAAATAGAGTGAATAAACCCAATAAACACTGAGTGACTAGAGAGTAAACACAAAATCCAGTGAGGGTTCAACAACTCATCAACATATATCTGTGCTTAAAATTTACTAATTGTTTTGCAAGTTTGTACAATGTTTTCTTTCCCATCTCATTTGCTAAAATGCTTTATTATTTAAGGGTTAGCTATATATATATACATAACTCCTTGAGAATGTGAATTAACTTAGCTACATGTAAGCTTTAAATATGAGTAGATGAATTAGAATTGCATAACCCACTAGGTAGATGCATTTAGCATAGGTTGCATTTCATAACATTCCATCACTTTAACCTTAATTATTTACCTTGGATTTAGCATGAGGACATGCTAGTGTTTAAGTGCGGGGAGGTTGATAAACCCATATTTCATGAGTTCTTTTGTGCTTAATTAGAGTGATTTATTCAACTCTTCACCTACTTATTCACATTAATTGCATGGTTTTACTTTCCTTTCCTTATTATGTCATGTTGTGAAAAATATGTTTCCTAAGCTTTAAAAAATTAATTATTTTAATTACCTTTATTTCCATTCAATGCCGTGATTAGTGTGTTGAGTAGTTTCAGATTTTCTAAGGTAGAATGACTTAAAGGATGAAAAAGGGAACATACTAAAATGGAAGGAGAAATCAAAACGGAGCTTTAAAGAAACTGGTATCCACGCGATCACATGGATGACGCGATCGCGTGCCAAGCACGAATCAGCAGCGACGCGGCCGCATGACTGACGTGACCGCGCGCCTTAAGCAGAACGCATATGACGCGGTCGCATGACTGACGCAACCGCGTGGCAAGGAAAAGCTCCGAAGGACGCGACCGCGTGACCCACGCGGACGCGTGACAGAGGCCACGCACCAGAAATTACAGAATACGCCCCAAGCGAATTCTGAAGCCCTTTTTGGCCCAGATCCAAGTACAGACAGCATAGACCAGAGGTTATAAAGTGTGGGAATGCTTCCATTCAAAGGGAGCTCGCATATTTTTACCTTTCAATGATTTAGATTTAGTTGAGAGGGAGATCTCCTCTCTCTCTTTTAGGATTTAGGATTTCTTCTTGTTTTAAGAGTAACTCTGGATCCTAGGTTTAATGTTCTTTTAGTATTACTTCTATTTATTTATTCCAACATTTGAATTGATTATTATAATTTAATTTATGAATTCTCTCATGTTACAGACTGTTATTTGAATTAATGATAATTGAGGTATTTTCAGTTTATGACTATTCTCTTTGATTTAAGTTACCATTGCTTCCCATCTAAGGACCTCTTTATCACTCCAGCAATTTTACTTTTCCCCTTTTGGTTCTGGTTAAGAATTTAGTAACTCAACATAATTGATAATCGTTATCTTGCTAATTGAGCTAAACTTAAATAATCCCAACCTTTTCTGAGGAAATAATTAGGATTCGAAAGTCAATTTAATTAGTCCCTTGACTTTCCTTTGCCCTGGTGAAGGTTGACCAAGTGGAGTTTAGATTCAACTTTCATTATTGTTGAGAGAGATAACTAAGTTGGACCTCTAATTTCCCTACCTTGCTAAAAGTTGCTTTATAGTTATTATTTATTCTTAATTGCCATTTAATTCACTCGTCATTTAAATTACTTGCTTCTCACCTTCTAAACCCCAATTACAACCTTTATAGCCAATAATAAGAACATACTTCCTCGCAGTTCCTTGAGAAGACGACCCGAGGTTTGAATACTCGGTTAACAATTTTTAAAGGGGTTTGTTACTTGTGACACCCAACACATTTGTATGAAAGGACTTTTGAAGGTTTAGAAACTATACTTGCAACGAGGATTTATCCGCAATTTTCTAGACCACGCAAAAGTTCTCTCATCACCCACATCCACACACTAGGAGAGTCAATTTTGACCAGAGGTTGGACCAAGTCCTTTCAGACATCTGTGTGGAAGGAGCTCAGTGGAAGAGGGATGCTCAAGACAAGCCTATCCAACTGAGAAGGCTTAACCTCAAGCCAGTAGCTAGAGGATGGTTGGAATTTATCCAATGCTCTATCATCTCCACTAGCAATCGGTTAGAAGTGACCATTGACAGAGCCATCATGATTTATTGCATCATGATTAGAAGTGAGGCGGAGGTACATGAGGTAATACCTCAAGAGTTGTACAAGAAAGCTGAAAAGCCTTCCCTATTAGCAAGGTTGGCATTCTCCCACCTTATCTGTCACCTATGCAATTCAGTTGGAATTGTCATAAAAGGAGACATTCCTATTGAGGAGGACAAGCCCATCACCAAGAAGAGGATGGAGCAAACCAGAGAGCCAGCACATGGACCACAGTAAGAGCATGTGGAGTTGCCTCAACAAGAAATTCGTGAGATTCCTCAAGGGATGCACTTTTCTCCCCAAGGTTATTGGGTCCAATTGTACACTTCTCTAGGAGAATTGAGCTGCAGCATGGATCAACTAAGGATGGGACATCAAGAGCACTCCACCATCCTCCAAGACATAAAAGAAGATCAAAGAGTTATGAGGGAAGAACAAAGAGTTATGAGGGAAAAACAACAGAGGCAGGGGCATGACATAGAGGAAATCAAGTACTCCATTCGATCTTCTAGAAGGAGTAATGGCTACCATCACTAAGGTGGATTCGTTCCCTTTACTCCCCTATTGTTTATGTTAATTTTTTTTCTGTTTTCCATGTATTTTATTTTTTTGTCTATTTCAGGTGCATGATCATCTGTCTTTATATCTTAAAGCTATGAATTATCCCATGCATCTTTCACCTTGCTTAAAAGAAAAATTATTTTATTTGAAAAAGAAAATTAAGATGCATGAATTTCAAGTTTTATATTAAGAATAGTTCAATTATGTGATGTGGTGGAATTGCTTTTATTTTTTGAATGTATGAGTAACCAGTGTATATTTGATGTTACAATTAAAGAATGTTGCCTCTTGAAAGAATGATGATAAAAGTGAAGTATTATTGGTGATCTGAAAAATCCTAAAATTGATTCTTGAAGCAAGAAAAAGCAGCAAAAAGCAATAAAAAAAAGAGACAAGCAGAAAAAGAAATAAAAAGCAGAAAAAGCCAATAGCTCTTAAAACCAAAAGGCAAGAGCAAGGATCCAAGGCTTTGAGCATCAATAGTTAGGAGGGCCTAAAAGAGATATCTTAGCCTAGACAGTTCAAAAGAGCTGCTACCCTAACTATATGCTTGTGGTGTGAAGGTGTCAAGTGAAAAACTTGAGACTGAGCAGTTAAAGTTGTAGTCCAAAGCAAAGAGTGTGCTTAAGAACTCTGGACACCACTGGCTGAGGACTCTAGCAAAGCTGAGTCAAAATCCTAAGGGGTTCACCCAGTTAAAGTGTCTGTGGCATTTATGTATCCGGTGGTAATACTAGAAAACAAAGTGCTTAGGGTCATGGCCAAGACTCTAAAGAAGCTGTGTTCAAGAATAAAAAAGAACTTAACTAGGAGAATTAATAATATCATCTAGATTCTAAAGTTCCTAGAGATGCCAACTATTTTAAGCTTCAATGGAAAGTGAGATGCTAAAACTATTTAGAAGCAAAAAGCTACTAGTCCCGCTCACCTAATTAAAGCTAAGTTTCATTGAGAACTCTGAGATTTATTGCATCCTTCTATTTCTTGTTATCCTACTGTGTTTTTGGTTGCTTGGGGACAAGCAACAATTTAAGTTCGGTATTTTGATGAGCGGATATTTAATACGCTTTTTGGCATTGTTTTCATATAGTTTTTAGTATGTTTTATTTAAGTTCTATTTTATTTTCATAGATTTTTGTGCAAAATTCACATTTTTGGATTCTACTATGAGTTTATGTGTTTTATGGTGATTTCAGGTATTTTTTGGCTAAAATTGAGGAGCCTGAGCAGAAGTCTGATTCAGAAGCAGAGAAAGGACTGTAGATGCTTTTAGGATCTGACCTCCGTGCACTCGAAGGAGTTTTTCTGGAGCTATAGAAGTCTAAATGGTGCGCTCTTAACGACTATAGAAAGCTAACATCCAGGGCTTTCCTAAAATATATAATAGTTCATACTTTGTTTCAGATGTGAAGACCCAAAACTGGCGTTCAACGCCAGCCACCAACCTCAGTCTTGGCGTCCAGCGCCCATAAGGGGGTGGCCAGCGTCCAATGCCCAAAAGGGGACTTTTAGCCAGCGTTCAATGCCCCTAGAGAGTCTTAGCACGTGGAGACACTCTTTGCTCAACCCAAACACTCATCAAGTAGGTGCCAGAAGTGGATTTTTGCACTATCAACTTAGTTTATCTTATTTCTGTAATCCTTAGTTATTAGATTAGTATATACAGGAGAAGATCAACCATGTTTAGGATCTTCTTCCTCCCCCATTATTTTCAAACACTATTATGTACAATAGGAATCACTAACCCCCTAAGGTTAAGGTTAGGAGCTCTGCTGATTTTCATGGATTAATAAAAGTACTACTGTTCTATTCAATTTGTGTATGACTCTATTCTAAGATGTATCTTCATTCTTCAACCTTATGAATGAGATGATATGTGACACTCATCCTCATTCTATATGGGTTTAGTATGAGTCCTTAACCAGAGATCACTGAACCACAAGCTTGATTATACATCTCTTAGACGGCTAATCCACGACTTCGTTGGGGACTTCTCGAGACACCAGTTCAGCTGAGGTATGGGGAGATTAGGGTCTTTATGGTAGAGGCTAGAACCAAAGGTGCAACATTCTCTGATATGGAAGATTCGACCTTGTCTGTGGTGTTTTGAGTAGGATCATTAAGGGGATGAATTGCAAGAGCTTCACCCTCATTCAGATTGAGCACACACTAAACCTGGCGTTCAGCCTGAGAGAGGAAGATTGGTGGCCATTAAACCGGCGTTGATCACTTACAGCCTGCCATGGAAAGAACCACTCACAGTTGGAGAAGACAGTAGGAAAGGTTGATCCAGAAGAATGACGCATCTCCGAAGCCTCAACCGTTCTTTTATCACTGGTTTCACTCAAATTAAGTAATTTCATCCCTATTCTTGTTTTATGCGTTTCTCTCAACAAACTATATTTTTTAATCGCCTGAATAAGTTCTATAAGGTGTCCATAGCTTGATTCAAACCAACAATCTCTGTGGGATCGATCCTGACCCACCTCAGGTATTACTTGGATGACCTAGTGCACTTGCTGGTTTAGTTGTGCGAGTTCTTATTTCACGCACCAGAGAGTTTCCTAAAGCAGACTTTTTTTGTTGCCCCTTGGCTTTGTGCTAGCCAGCTTGGAGAGGGCATCAACTCGGCAATTGAGTTCCCGAGTTATATGCCTGACCTCTGTTTCCTGAAATTGTTCGTGTTGTTCTAATATTTTTTCCAAGTACCTCTTCATGTTAGGATCTTTGGCTTTGTAATCTCCATTTATCTGAGAGGTTATTACTTAGGAGTCACTAAACATATGATTTTTGATGTTCTGACCTCTTTGGCTAGCCTTAAGCCAACAAGCATGGCTTCATACTCGGCTTGGTTGTTGGAGGATGGAAACTCGAATTTTAACGAAAGCATTACCCGAGTTCCTTCCTCATTCTCAACAATGATTTCTACTCTACTACTAGCTTTATTTGATGATCCATCCACATATAGATGCCAAGATATAGGGCTTCCTTGTTGTTCGCTTATGTATTCAGCTAAGAAGTCGGCCAGGTATTGAGATTTGATGGTCATACGAGATTCATACTTGAGGTCGAACTCGGATAATTGTACAGCCCATTGTAGCATTCGACCTGCAATATCCATCTTTTGGAGGATTGCTTCATAGGTTGGTTAGTTCAGACTCAGAAGGTGTGGGCTTTGAAATAAAGTTGGAGTCTTCTGGAAGCTAGAACAAGGGCATATGCAAAATTTTTTATTTTTTGCTAGTTTAATTCTGCCCCTTGTAATGCCTTACTTGTGAAGTACACGGGTTGTTGTCCGTCCTTATTTCCTCAAATGAGGGTAGAGGCGATGGTTCTGTCTACTATGGCCAGGTACATTACGAGTTCTTCTGCTTCTTCGGGTCTGGTCATGATAGGTGATTGGCTCAAAAATCTTTTGAAGTCTTGAAAAGCTTGCTCACATTCTTGCGTTCACTAGAATGGATGTCCCTTTTTGAAGATTGAAAATAAAGGTAGGGATTTCAAAGCTGACCCCACTAAGAATCTGGATAAAGCTAACAGTCTTCTGTTTAGCTGCTGAACTTCCTTCGAAAAGGTCGGGCTTTTTATCTCCAGGATTGCCCTGCTTTTGTCTGGGTTGGCTTCAATGCCTCTTTGGGTGAGTATGAATCCTAAGAACTTTCTGGCTTTACGCTACTGCAAAGGTGCACTTTATGGGATTTAATCCCATCCTGTATTGCCTTATCATATTGAATAGTTCTGTAAGGTCAAACAACAGACTGGTTTCTTCCTTAGTCTTTACGAGCATGTCATCCACATAGACCTCCATCAATTTTTCAAGGTGGGATGAAAACACCTTGTTCATTAATCTTTGATATGTAGATCCACTATTTTTCAATCCTAATGGCATTACCATATAGCAGTAATTTGCCCTAGAAGTAATGAAAGAGGTCTTCTCTTGATCCGACTTGTACATTAGAATTTCGTTGTATCCTGAATATGCATCCATAAAGGACAAGTACTTGTAGCCTAAGGCCAAATCTACCAAAGCGTCAATACTGAGAAGTGGATAAGGATCCTTGGGACAAGCTATATTGAGGTCAGTGTAATCGACGCACATCCTCTAGTTTCCATTTTGTTTCTTCACGAGTACTACATTGGCAAGCCATAACGGGTATTTTATATCCCTTATGAAGCCGGCTTCTAACAATGCCTAGACTTGTTCTTTTACTACTTCTGCTCTTTTAGGACTAAGCTTTCGTCATTTATGTTAGACAGGTCGTGGGCCCGAGTAAACCGCAATCTTGTGACTCATGAGGTCGGGGTGGATTCCAAGCATGTCGGAAGCTTTCCAAGCAAAGAGGTTGGAGTTTTCTCATAGGAGCTTGACAAGGTCTTGCTTTAGCTATTCTTCCAAGTTAGCCTACATTGGTTATTTTTCCAATCTCGTTTCCGATCTTGACCTCCTCTATCTTTTCTTTAGGTTAGGGTCTTAGTTCCTCCCGAACTCGTACACCTCCGAACTCTATGGTGTTGACCTCTTTCCCTTTTGTATACCCTCGTAGGTTCAGGCTTTTATTATAGCACTGGTGCGCAGAAATTGTGATTACACTTTGATTATGTAAGATTCATCCCTCTTTCTTTCCTTGGTAATGGCGCCAAAAACATGATGCCAATACCATGGTTCACAACTTCGCACAAGTAACCAGCAAGTGCACTGGGTTGTCCAAGTAATACCTTACGTGAGTAAGGGTCGAATCCCACGGAGATTGTTGGTATGAAGCAAGCTATGGTCACCTTGCAAATCTCAGTCAGGTAGGGTTAAATGTGATTAGATTAGATAATTAAAAGATGAATAATAAAGGATAGAAATACTTATGTAATTTATTGGTGAGAATTTCAGATAAGCGTATGAAGATGCAATCGTTCCTCTGAACCTCTGCTTTCCTGCTATCTTCATCCAATCAGTCTTACTCCCTTCCATGGCTGGCTTTATGTGATACATCACCACTGTCAATGGCTACTTTCAGTCTTCTCTCGGGAAAATGATCCAAATGCCCTGTCACAGCACGGCTAATCGTCTGGAGGCATCATCCTTGTCAATGGTTTCATCCTATCCTCTCAGTGAAAATGGTCAACGCACCCTGTCACGGCACGGCTATTCATCTGTCGGTTCTCGATCATGCTGGAATAGGATTTACTATCCTTTTACGTCTGTCACTACGCCCGGCAATCGCGAGTTTGGAGCTCGTCACAGTCATTCAATCATTGAATCCTACTCAGAATACCACAGACAAGGTTTAGACCTTCCGGATTCTCCTGAATGCCGCCATCATTCTAGCTTACACCACGAAGATTCTGATTAAGAGATCTAAGAGATACTCATTCAGTCGAAGGTAGAATGGAAGTGGTTATCAGGCACGCGTTCATAGGGAATGATGATGATTGTCACGTTCATCACATTCAGGTTGAAGTGCGAATGAATATCTTAGAAGCGAAATAAGATGAATTGAATAGAAAACAGTAGTACTTTGCATTCATCTTTGAGGAACAGCAGAGCTCCACACCTTAATCTATGGAGTGTAGAAACTCTACCGTTGAAAATACATAAGTGAAGGTCCAGGCATGGCCGAGAGGCCAGCCCTCAAAACGTGATCACAGGATCAAAATACAATCCAGGATGTCAAATACAATAGTGAAATGTCCTATTTATAATAAACTAGCTACTAGGGTTTACAGAAGTAAGTAATTGATGCATAAATCCACTTCCGGGGCCCACTTGGTGTGTGTTTGGGCTGAGCTTGAGTGTTGCACGTGTAGAGGTCCTTCTTGGAGTTGAACGCCAGCTTTTGTGCCAGTTTGGGCGTTCAACTCTGGTTTTGGACCCTTTTCTGGCGCTGGACGCCAGATTTGGGCAGACAGCTGGCGTTGAACGCCAGTTTGCGTCATTTAAACGTGGCCAAAGTATGGACTATTATATATTGCTGGAAAGCCCTGGATGTCTACTTTCCAAAGCAATTAGAAGCGTGCCATTTCGAGTTCTGTAGCTCCAGAAAATCTACTTTGAGTGCAGGGAGGTCAGAATCCAACAGCATCAGCAGTCCTTCTTCAACCTCTGAATCTGATTTTTGCTCAAGTCCCTCAATTTCAGTCAAAAAATACCTGAAATTACAGAAAAATACACAAACTCATAGTAAAGTCCAGAAATGTGAATTTAACATAAAAACTAATGAAAACATCGCTAAAAGTAACCAGATTCTACTAAAAACATACTAAAAACAATGTCAAAAAGCGTATAAATTATCCGCTCATCAAGCACCTTCTTGCGAGTTTCTGGTCTCCCCTCACAGTGGCTATTCCCTCAGGAGTGGAAAACTTAATGTAAAGGTGAGCGGTGAAGACTACTGTAGCAAGTCAGTTTAGTGTTGTTTGACATATCAGGGCATTATAAGCTGATGCCACGTCGACCACTATATACTCTATGCTCAAGGTCTTTGATTTTGTATCCTTACCAAAGGTGGTGTAGAGAGAGGTAAAGCCCAGAGGTCGGATGGGAGAATCTTCCAGACTAAAGAGGGTATCTGGGTATGCTCTCAAGTCCTTTTTCTCTAGGCCCAACTTATCAAAAACTGGTTTGAATAGAATGTTAGCCGAACTTTCTTGATCTACCAAGGTTTTGTGGAGGATTGTATTGGCAAGTATCATTATAATTACGACAAGGTCGTCACGTCCAGGTGCTACCCCTTGGGCATCTTCTTTTGTGAAAGTGATGGCAGGCAGGTCAGGCATTTCAGCTTCTTCGCCGACCTGGAATACCTTTTTCAAATGTCTCTTGCAGGACAATTTTGTTACTCCTCCCCCTGCAAATCCTCTAGCAATCATGTGGATGTGTCTCTTAGGGGTTTTTGGTGGTCGATCTCGCCGAATTCTATCTTCTTAATCTCTTTTCCTTTTTCTTAGATCGTCTGACTCTTTGTTAAATACCTATTTAACTAACCTTTCCTAGCCCATTTTTTTAATCATATTTTTTAAATCTTAGCAATCATTAGTGGAATGGCCATAGATTTTATGGTACTCGCAGTATTCTGACCGACTTCTACCTTTTTTATTTTTGATAGGTCTGAAAGGTAGAATTCTCTTTATTTGGTAGATCTCTATAGACATCCACAAGAAAAACTCGTAATGGGGTATAGTTGTGATACCTTCGAGTTTTGTCTGGGCTATATTCTTTTTTCTTTGGTTCTTTCTCTTTGTCTCGAGTTGGATATTGGTTGTGTTGTCTTGGCGCAGGCTCTCTTTACTGAGCAGTTTCTTCCATGTTGATGTATTTTTTAGATCGCTCTTGCATGTTGTACAAAGAAGACAGGTGCCTCTTTGAGACCATTAGCTAGTCCCATGTCTACTTCGGTGGATAGGTTTTGAATCTCCAAACACATTTTGTTGAATCTTTCCATATGGGCTCGTAGAAATTCTCTGGCTTCTTGTTTTACTCCAAGAGGCTTAGTGCATGCTTAACCTTATCCTTTTGAATGAAAAACGGGTTAGAAAATTTCTTGGCAAATCGTCAAAGCAGGTGACCAATCTGGGTGGTAAACTATCGATCCACTTCATTGCCGTCTTGGTTAACGTAGTCGGAAAAGTTTTACAGCGAGTTGCATTCGATTCCTCTACCAAATACATGCGACTTTTGAAATTACTGAGATGATGTCTCAAATCGGTCATTCCATCATTAAAGTCCATGTCTGGGCTTTTAAAGTTTCTAGAAACTTTAGTCCACATAATTTCTTCTATGAATGGATCTTCGCCTGCTATAGGCATTTCTTCTCAATCAACTCAGGCTATTCTACCCTTGAAGTTGGATTCCAATTTCAAGAATTTTTCTTCTAATTCCCTTCTTTGTTGTACCTCCCTTCTCAGGGCTCTTTCGGATTCTCGTTGTCGTTCTAGCTCCTGCTCGAGTTGCTCTAGCCGACCTTGGTGTCCATGTACGAGCCCCATAATTTTCGTAGGATCTCTTGGCCCGAATCCTTCAGATCGATGAATTTTTTAGCTTATCCTGTGTCCCTCCAACTTTGGCTAGTTTGTGTCTCTAGCTACACCTTTTTCTTTATCAACTTGTGGTGGTATGACTAACGCTCGTTCGTCGTTATATTATTCTTCTTCTCAGGCTTTAGAATTGGAAGACGTGTGTCCGTCTTTTGGAATGTCATCTGCCATCGTAAAGTCTTGATTACCAAGTCCCCGGCAATGATGCCAATGTTCCGAGGCTTACCTAGAACTAGGGTGATTTGAGCTTGAATGTGAGGTCCAGACTCCTTTTAGGGTGGCATTCGACGTATTTCGATGTCAAGGTGCCGTCATCCGAGTTCCTTGTAAGGAGGTGGGGGTGGTACCTGCAAGGAACTCCGATGCTTAAGTTAGTAAGAGTTTTAGGCAGATTTTTAGTAGATTGGACTTCAAATGATACCTGAGAATGTCAGGGTATTTATAAGTTTAAATGTAGAATCAATAACCATCTTTTGAGTAGTCCCACTTTTGATGGTGGGTTTGTTACTCCCTTTTCTTAGGGAGGTTGTTAATATCCCCTTCCTAGATGATTAGGAGAGATAGTAAGATTTAGTTACTTATTTAGGTAAGTAACATAAAGTAAGGCTGAACTCATGTCATTAAATGGAGAGCTCAAATTTACGACGAATTAGTCCTTGAGCTACCCGAATTGGAAGATACCGTGGAAACCAAAAAAACAAAACAATAATGATAAAAAAATACAGCTTTTATTACAACAAATTGTTGGTCTTTAATTATCGGTCACAAAATTATATTGTCTTTGTTTTTTCTTAGCATAAATAAATCTTTCGGATATATTTATATATGAAAATTTTTATGGGAAGAGTAAAATTGAAAAAATATAAAGTGATGGTTTTCAGTGGCTAAGAGAAGGGGGGGTTGAATCTTAGCCCCTTTTTCGCTTATTAAAACTTGCTGGTCTTTGAAACAACTTCTGGAGACTTTTTGGTTTTTGTCTCGTACCCAGCCACAAGACTTTTTCTTTTTATCTCGTAACCTGGCACGAGATATTTTTCAGTTTTATCTCCTATACAACAGAAACAGAAATGGAGTAGAAGAAAGAGAGAGAATCACACCAAGATGTATCCTGGTTCAGCTGCAAAGTGCAATGCAGCCTACATCCAGTCTCCATCACAACAATGATGGAATTTCACTATAATAATCATGATTACATACACCAATTCTCCCCAGGAACTACCCTTCCTATTCGGGACAAGTCCAGAATCTAATCTCCAATCCTGAACTTGACTTGGTCATAGCCAAGCTTTCAACTGCTAAGTGCTAACCCAACTTGCAAGGGGATTCCCACAGAATCATGAAACACAACACAGATGTACAAAGGACCTCTAAGGACATCTATGGCTTTTTCTTTTAATTTTGCACTCTCTACCTTTTTCCACTCTATGGCTTTTTCTTACAAACCTCACTATTTTCCTTTTTTAATTAGACTCAAGACAGACAAAATTAAATAGAAAAATTACAAAATAGAAAACATTGAAGGAGAAAGAACTTCTGTTAGCTTAGGTAGCTATGAGAACTCTGTGCCTTGCACTCTCACTCCTTGCCTCAAACCCTGGCTGTTCTCCCTTATTTATAGAAGGGGAAGCCTCTAAGGTTGAAGCCCTTGAACCGAGCCAACTTCTTCTTCTTCATGCAAAACTGGTTCGGCCAGAGAGAGAGGAGAGGAAACCGAATGCTATATCCAACATGCAATTACCTCTGTGTCTTCCCTTTACACCAAGCTTCATCAACCCGCCTTCCATCTTGACTTACACTTCAAGAAGGATTCCTAGCCCTTGATGAGTTCTTGATGATGACAGCTTCATCTGCTCCAACTTCTGCCTCATCCTCCACGTAGCTACAGTAGCTACCTCCTGTAGTGGTTGAACAAAAGCAGAGACAAGCCATCCCTCCAAGGATCTTCTTCCTCTGACTGAATGAATCTTTTTCCATTTTAGGGTATGAGGAGCTTAAGATTACTTCACCACATCTTGCCTTTTGTGGTAAAGATCTTAGCCATAACATACTTCAAATTTTCTTTTTCTTACCGCCATCATCACCATGGACTTACTACTAGCTTCATCTACCTTCTTCTGATAGCTTGCAAAAGCTTCCATACTTTCTCTGTGAAATGACCGAATGCAAGAAGAGAGATGAGAGAGAAGAGACAGAAATTTGAACAATAATCAATGGAATTGATAAAGTGAATTAAGTTTCCCACTTCCCTTTGCTAAGTAGCATGAAGCACTAATGATAGCAATCAAATCAATTGCTATTTTCTCTCTCATGGTTCCAATACAATTAAAGCAAGTTTAATAACTTTGAAATCCACCAAAAGAAGAGAATGGGATCCGTGGAAGCATGCATGGTTCCCTCTTTCTCATTTTTCCAATTTGAACCAAGCTTAGTGGATCTCTTTTTCAAAATAGATTTGGGCTAATAATAATTGAATTTGGCCCAACTCTCACACTAACAATTCAGCCATATAACTTAAACATTTTCTTGAACAAGGCTGATTGTATTGGGCTTGTTTGTCAAGATTCTATCCCAATTAACAAAACATTATTTTAGCCATCACAAAATAATTTTGCATCAATGCTGAAAATTATATTCCATTGGGCTTGCTATATTTTTCTTTTCTTTTCGGCCCAAGACACAACCTGCAGGTAATCAAAATTATTAATTAGCAAATTGGAATTAAAGCTCAAATTAATAATTTTACAATTAATTCTATTAATAATGTTTGATCATCACTAATTTTAATTTAGAGTTTTCCAAACTCATTAATCTCTCCCTTGATGATAAACATTATTAAAAATTGAAATGGAAAGAGATCAAAGATTAGAGTACTCCCTTTGAAGATTAGGATTTCTTCCCCTTTCCAATTGTTACAAGGCTCCCCCTTAATATATGCCATTTTACCAAGGGAAGCTTTTCCTGTAACTTTTGAAATCAAGCTTAAGGCAACTATGTTATTCAACATATGAAATTTGAGATGTTGAATAGCTTGATTTATGAGCAGAAATAACATGATAAACACAACTTAACTTGTTATCATATAAATGATTTTCTGCTCAATAACAATAAAAAATACTTTGAGTACATAGTACATGAGAAATAGTTGATAATTCCTAAATAATTTGATTAATTGAACAATATTTTCCAGCCATTATTTCAGAGCCAAAAATTATCATTTTATAGTAAGGAAAACATTTTCAACTAAACAGAATCATACCAGAGCATAAGAAATTATCCAACATATCAAAGCATAAAGGGATTATCAAATCACAACTAAATCCCAAATGCAACAAATATTTCAACAAAACAGAGCATGAGGCATCAACTCAGCAGAACATAAAGGGATTATCAAAAGATAACTAAGTTTCAACAGATATTTCAACAATTCAGAACATAGATCATCAACATAAAAAAACATCAATATCACCAAAACATAATGATATGTACAGAGGTGATCATGAATCAAATGATTTCAACCCCTGTTTCTTTCAACTTTTTAATTTTTCCAGCTTTCTTTTCCTTTTTGTCATCAAAGGGGAACCTGCAAAAAATGACAATGCAACGCACACATATATAACCAAAGCCAAAATATACAGTGTTTAACAAAATATCAGAGGTCTAGAGTATCCAAACAGCCTACAAAGTACCAAAATAAACCAAACAGAACCAGAATTCAACATGAAACAAGTAAATTAATCATCAAAAAGGTTGTACTCAGATCCAGATTCAGCATCCTTATCGGCATCCCCCATCTCCTCTTCGAAATTCTGAAGCATCAGACCAACTCTTTCTTGGCACTTTGTCCAAGCTTTTTCATTTTCGTATGCTTGCTTACGAGCGGCCTTATAGGATTCCACCATCAATTTGGACATGTTAGAAAATTCAGTGAGGACTTCCTTAATCGATTCTGTCACATTGGATGGTTCGGCTGGCGGCTCTCAAGATCACTGTCAGAGGGCATTGACTGTTTGCCTTTGGTGCCTTTTGTAGTACCTGAAACTCCTCCTCCCTTAATTGATGAAACTTTATTCTCTACATCTTCATTAGTTAAATCAACATTGAAGTATTCAAAGATGCAGGTAAGAAATATGCCATAGGGAAGGTTAGCCTTTTTGGTGCTTCTAACACATTCCCACATATAACTTATCATGAGATATGCAAAGGAAATAGAAGATGAAGTAGTAATGGAAAAAAGCACAAAGGAATCAGAAACGGTTACTCTACTGTGTGAGCCACTCTGTGGAGTCAGAATGTGAGTAATGATCCTATGTAGCAATGCTCTTTTTGGACTGGTGCACGAAATTGTAATGTCAATGTTCACATTACTCTCTTACAACTTCGCACAACTAACCAGCAAGTGCACTAGGTCATCCAAGTAATACCTTATGTGAGTAAGGGTCGAATCCCACGGAGATTGTTGGTTTGAAGCAAGCTATGGTTATCTTATTATTCTTAGTCAGGATTCCAACAACAGTGCTTTTCAAGTTCAATTGTAAAAAGTGAGAGGGCGTAAATATAAATACTTATTGTGCAATGATGGAGAATATGTTGGAGTTTTGGAGATGATTTGTCTTCTGAAATTCTGCTTTCCTCTGTTTCCTGATTCACGCACGCACGTCCTCCTATGGCAAGCTGTGTATTGGTGGATTACCATTGTCAATGGCTACCATCCATCCTTCCAGTGAAAAGGGTCCAGGTGCGCTGTCACCGCACGGCTAATCATCTGCAGGTTCTCAATCGTACCAGAATGGGATTTACTATCCTTTTGCTTCTGTCACTATGCCCAGAACTCGCGAGTTTGAAGCTCGTCACAGTCATTCAATCCTTGAATCCTACTCGGAATACCACAGACAAGGTTTAGACTTTTCGGATTCTCTTGAATGCTGCCATCAATCTAGCTTATACCACGAAGATTCTGATTAAGAGATCCAAGAGATATTCATTCATTCTACGGTAGAACGGAAGTGGTTGTCAGGCACGCGTTCGTGGGGAAATGATGATGATTGTCACGTTCATCACATTCATGTTGAAGTGCGAATGGATATCTTAGATAGGAACACGCATGTTTGAATGGAAAACAGAAATACTTGCATTAATTCATCAAGACACAGCAGAGCTCCTCACCCCCAACAATGGAGTTTAGAGACTCATGCCGTCAAAGAGTACAAAGTTTTTATCTAAAATGTCATGAGATACAAAATAAATCTCTAAAAGTTGTTTAAATACTAGACTAGTAACCTAGGTTTACAGAGAATGAGTAAACTATGATATATAGTGCAGAAATCCACTTATGGGGCCCACTTGGTGTGTGCTGGGACTGAGACTAAAGCTTCTCACGTGCCTGGGCTGTTTTGGGCATTCAACGCCAGGCTGTAACCTGTTTCTGGCGTTGAACTCCAACTTGTAACGTGTTTCTGGCGCTGGACGCCAGACTGCAACATGGAACTGGCGTTGAACGCCAGTTTACGTCATCTATCCTTGAGCAAAGTATGGACTATTATATATTGCTGGAAAGCCCTGGATGTCTACTTTCCAACGCAATTGGAAGCGCGTCAATTGGACTCTTGTAGCTCCAGAAATTTCATTCCGAGTGCAGAGAGGTCAGGATCCAACAGCATCAGCAGTCCTTTTTCAGCCTGAATCAGATTTTTGCTCAGCTCCCTCAATTTCAGCCAGAAAATACCTGAAATTATAGAAAAATACACAAACTCATAGTAAAGTCCAGAAATATGAATTTTTCCTAAAAACTAATGAAAATAAACTAAAAACTAACTAAAACATACTAAAAACTATATGAAATTAACCCCAAAAAGCGTATAAAATGTCCGCTGATCACAACACCAAACTTGAACTGTTGCTTGTCCCCAAGCAACTAGACAAATAAAATAGAATACAATTGATTTAAGAAACAATAATATCTCAGAGTTTTTGAGTGAAGCTCAGATTCTAATTAAATGAGCGGGGCTAGTAGCTTTTTGCTTCCGTACAGTTTTGGCATCTCACTTTATCCATTGAAGCTCAGAATGATTGGCATCTATAGGAACTTAAAATTCAGATAGTGTTATTGATTCTCCTAGTTCAGTATGTTGATTCTTGAACACAGCTACTTTTATGAGTCTTGGCCGTGGCCCTAAGCACTTTGTTTTCCAGTATTACCACCGGATACATAAATGCCACAGACACATAATTGGGTGAACCTTTTCAGATTGTGACTCAGCTTTGCTAAAGCCCCCAATTAGAGGTGTCCAGGGTTCTTAAGCACACTCTTCTCTTTGCTTTGGACCTTGACTTTAACCGCTCAGTCTCAAGTTTTCACTTGACACCTTCACGCCACAAGCACATGGTTAGGGACAGCTTGGTTTAGCCGCTTAGACCAGGATTTGATTTCCTTAGGCCCTCCTATCCACTGATGCTCAAAGCCTTGGATCCTTTTTATTACCCTTGCCTTTTGGTTTTAAGGGTTATTGGATTTTTCTGCTTGCGTTTTTTTTTTGCAAGCTTTGTATTCACTGCTTTTTCTTGCTTCAAGAATCATTTTTATGATTTTTCAGATTACCAATAACATGTCTCATGTTTATCATTCTTTCAAGAGCCAACATATTTAACATTCAAGAACATCAAATTCCAAAGACATATGCATTGTTCAAGCATTCATTCAGAAGGCAGAAAGCATTGTCACCACATGTAATTAATCAGAATTTCTTGTATTAAAAACTCGAGAAATATTGCCTCCTTATCCTAAAGAAAATCTTCTATTTTATTCATGTTTAATGATGATGAGAAAAATAAATTATAGCTTAATTGGAGATAAAATCAAAATATAGATACTAATTACTATTATATGACTCCTAAGGTAAAACTCAAATAAAAAAAATTATCACAGGGTTAAGGTTAAGATCAGAACTCAACAACCTTGACTTTGGGAAGCGGATGCCTCTTTAGTCTGTGGAGTGCTTGGCCCTTCAAGAGATAATTTTTGACGCTTTAGTTCTCTTAATTCACGCCCTTGCACTTCTTGTTCTCTGAGCAGTTTGCAAAGCATGCTGTTTTGATTTTGCTGTTCCTCCTTCATTTGGTCCATGGTTTCTTGCAACTTAGTGACAGATGCCTCAAGATGCTCCTAGTATTCAAATTGAGGGAGTTCTGGTAGGAATTCTTGCGCCCTCCTCTTGATGGGGTCATCTTGCATTTGTTGTTTTTCCATTGTAATTTTAGTGATTGGTTGCTCCACTGAGATATACTCTGTTATTCCCATCTTTACTCCAGCATCTTTGCAGAGCATAGAGATTAGGCTTGGATAAGCCAACCTGGCATCCTTGGAGTTCTTGTTGGCAAGTATGTAGAGTTCAGATGGGATCAATTGATGAACTTCTACTTCTTTTCCCAACATAATGCAATGGATCATCACTGCTCTTCTAATATTGACTTCAGAACGGTTGCTGGTGGGAAATATAGAACGCCCAATGAAGTCCAGCCATCCTCTGGCGACTGGTTTGAGATCTTCTCTCTTGAGTTAATTTGGGACACCCCTCGTGCTGGTGGTCCACCTGGCTCCAAGGATGCATATGTCCTCTAGAATCTTATACAGGCCCTTGTTTGTTCTCATCATTCTCCTATTAAAGGAGTCTGGGTCATCTTTCAGCTGAGGTAGCTTAAAGATCTCCCTGATTTTGTCAGGGTGGATGTGAACAATCTTTCCTCTGACCACAGTCCTATAGTCATAGAGGGCAGCTCCAGATATTCTCTGCCTGTCTGTTTGCCACAGATTAGCGTAGAATTCCTGAACCATATTCCTTCCCACTTTCGTTTCAGGATTAGCTAGGACTTCCCAGTTCCTGTTTTGAATCTGCTCTTGGATCTCCGGATATTCATCTTCTTTCAGATCGAACTTGACTTCCGGGATCACAGATCTTAGACCCATTATTTTGTAGTAATGGTCTGAATGTTCTTTGGTTAAGAACCTCCCTTGATTCCAAAGTGGTTTTGGAACACTCTCTTTCTTGCCTCTTGGGGTGGGTTGTTTTCCTTTAGGAGCCATGATCTTAGTGGGTATGGTTTAGTGATCACAGATAAACACACCAAACTTAGAGGATTGCTTGTCCTCAAGCAAAAGAAAAGAAAGGAGAGGGATAGAAGGAGAGCTAGTGTTGAATGGTGGATGAGAGGAAGGAGGCCGAATGGGTTTTTTAAAAGAGAGGGGGTGGGTTTTCGAAAATAGGGAGAAAGATAAGATAGAAGATATGATTTAAAAAGAAATAAGTATGATAAGAAAATATATAATTTAAAATTGAAGAGATATGAAAGATATTTGAAAAAGATAAATTTGGATTTTTTTTTTGAAAAAGATAATATGGAGATTTTTTTTTAAAAAAGATATTGATTAGTTGAAAAGATTTTTGAATGAAAAGAGATAGATTTGTTTTGAAAATGTTAGAAAAAGAGTTGAATTGGATTGAAAAAAGGATTTGTGCTTATGGATTAAGATACATTTGATATTTTTAAAGTAGGGTTTTTAGAAATTAGGGATTTTAGAAATCAGGGTTTGTAACATGTTTATGCAAGAAATCATGAATTGAAACATGAAAATTAAAATTAAAATGAAAAATATGAAGTAAAAATGAAATTACCTTCTCCCCACCATCCTGGCGTTTGAACGCCCAAACGCTGTATGTTTTGGGCGTTCAACGCCCAACTGCTGCTTCTCCAGGGCGTTCAACGCCCAGCTGTTGCTTCTTTCTGGCGTTGAACGCCAGGAACTCCTTTGTCACTGGGCGTTTTTCTGAACGCCCAGGACGCTGTAAATCTGGCGTTAAACGCCCAGAAGGAGCTTCTTTCTGGCGTTCAACGCCCAGAAGATGTTTTTTTCTGGCGTTCAACGCCCAGAAGATGCTTCTTTCTGGCGTTTAATGCCCAGATGGCTATCCTTACTGGCGTTTTCTTGCCAGTGAGCTCTTTTTCTCTGTTTTGTGTGCAGAATCCTTTTGTAACCCTGTAAACTTATACAATTGACTCTTTACCTTAGTGTCAATGAACTTTATATAAACAAATAAAATCAAGAATAGGGCAAAATGCTTAGAGGAAGTGATGCTCCATGGCTGGGTTGCCTCCCAGCAAGCGCTTCTTTATTGTCTTTAGCTGGACCTTGCTGAGTTTTTAATCTAGCCTCAGCCTTGAGTACTCTTGCTCAACATTGCCTTCAAGATAGTGCTTGATTCTCTGTCCATTAACAATGAGCTTCTTATCAGAATCAATATCTTGAAGCTCCACATAACCATATGGTGATACACTTGTAATCACATATGGTCCCCTCCACCGGGACTTCAGTTTCCCGGGAAATAGCCTAAGCCTAGAGTTAAACAACAGAACCTTTTGTCCTGGTTCAAAGATTCTAGATGACAGCTTTCTGTCATGCCACCTTTTTTATTTCTCTTTGTAAAGCTTGGCATTTTCGAAAGCAGTGAATCTGAATTCCTCTAGCTCATTTAGTTGGAGCAATCTTTTCTCTCCAGCTAATTTGGCATCAAAGTTAAGGAATCTAGTTGCCCAGTAGGCCTTATGTTCCAGTTCCACGGGTAGGTGACAAGCCTTACCATACACAAGTTGGTAAGGAGAGGTCCCTATGGGAGTCTTGAATGCTGTTCTGTAAGCCCACAGAGCATCATCCAAGTTTCGTGCCCAATCCTTTCTACGGGTACTTACAGTCCGTTCCAGGATTTCTTTTTAGTTCTCTGTTAGAGACTTCAGCTTGCCCATTTGTCTGTGGATGATATGGAGTCGCCACCTTATGGCGAATCCCATACCGGACCATCGCAGAGTAAAGCTGTTTGTTGCAGAAGTGAGTGCCCCCATCACTGATTAGTACCCTAGGGACACAAAACCTGCTGAATATATGTTTCTGGAGGAACTTCAGCACTGTTTTAGTATCATTGGTGGGTGTGGCAATGGCCTCAACCCATTTTGATACATAGTCAACTGCCACCAGAATATAAGTGTTTGAGTATGATGGTGGGAAAGGCCCCATGAAATCAATACCCCATACGTCAAACAACTCAATCTCCAAGATTCCTTATTGAGGCATGGCGTAACTGTGAGGCAAATTACCAGCTCTCTGGCAACTGTCACAGTTACGTACAAACTCTCGGGAATCTCTGTAAAGTGTAGGCCAGTAGAAACCACATTGGAGGACCTTGGTGGCTGTTTGCTCACCTCCGAAATGACCTCCATATTGTGACCCATGGCAATGCCATAAGATCCTTTGTGCTTCTTCCTTAGGCACACACCTACGGATTATGCCGTCTGCACATCTCTTAAAGAGATAGGGTTCATCCCACAAGTAGTACTTTGCATCAGTAATTAATTTTTTCTTTTGTTGCCTGCTGTACTCCTTGGGAATGAACCTTGCAGCTTTGTAGTTTGCAATGTCTGCAAACCATAGTAATTCCTGAATGGCGAACAAATGCTTATCCGGAAAGGTTTCAGAGATCTCAATAGAAGGAGAGGACGCCCCTTCCACTGGTTCTATCCGGGACAGATGGTCAGCCACTTGGTTCTCTGTCCCTTTTCTGTCTCTTATTTCTATATCAAACTCTTGCAGAAGCAACACCCATCTTATGAGTGGGTTTTGAATCCTGCTTTGTGAGTAGATATTTAAGAGCATCATGATCTGTATACACAATCACTTTTGATCCTACTAAGTATGATCTAAACTTGTCAATGGCATAAACCACTGCAAGCAATTCTTTTTCTGTAGTTGTGTAATTTTTTTGGGCATCATTCAAAACACGGCTAGCATAATAAATGACATGCAGAAGCTTGTCATGCCTCTGCCCCAGTACTGCACCAATGGCGTGATCACTGGCATCACACATTAATTCGAATGGTAATGTCCAGTCTGGTGTAGAGATAACTGGTGCTATGACCAGTTTAGCTTTCAGAGTTTCAAATGCTTGCAGGCACTCTGTGTCAAAAACAAATGGTGTGTCAGCAGCCAGCAGGTTGCTTAGAGGTTTTACAATTTTTGAAAAATCCTTTATAAACCTCCTATAGAATCCTGCATGCCCCAGAAAGCTTCTGATTGCCTTAACATTGGCAGGTGGTGGTAATTTTTCAATTACCTCTATTTTAGCTTGATCCACCTCTATTCCCTTGTTTGAAATTTTATGCCCAAGGACAATCCCTTCAGTCACCATAAAGTGACATTTTTCCCAGTTTAAAACCAGGTTGGTCTCTTGGCATCTTTTCAAAACCAGTGTCAGGTGATCAAGACAGGAGCTGAATAAGTCTCCATATACTGAGAAGTCATCCATGAAGACTTCCAAAAATTTTTCCACCATATTAGAGAAAATAGAGAGCATGCATCTTTGAAAGGTTGCAGGCGCATTACACAGCCCAAAAGGCATCCTTTTGTAAGCAAATACTCCAGATGGACATGTGAATGCTGTTTTCTCTTGATCCTGGGGATCTACTGCAATTTGGTTGTAGCCTGAATAGCTATCCAAAAAGCAGTAATAATTATGACCTGCTAGTCTTTCTAGCATCTGGTCTATGAATGGTAAAGGAAAATGATCCTTTCTGGTGGCTGTATTGAGCCTTCTATAATCAATACACAGGCGCCACCCTGTAACTGTTCTTGTAGGAACCAGTTCATTTTTTTCATTATGAACCACTGTCATGCCTCCCTTTTTAGGGACAACTTGAACAGGACTCACCCAGGGGCTATCTGAAATAGGATAAATAATCCCAGCCTCCAGTAATTTAGTGACCTCTTTCTGCACCACTTCCTTCATGGCTGGATTTAGCCGCCTCTGTGGTTGAACCACTGGCTTAGCATTGTCCTCCAATAAGATCTTGTGCATGCATCTAGCTGGGCTTATGCCCTTAAGGTCACTTATGGACCACCCAAGAGCTGTCTTGTGTGTCCTTAGCACTTGAATTAGTGCTTCCTCTTCCTGTGGATTTAAAGCAGAGCTTATGATCACTGGAAAAGTATCACCTTCTCCCAGAAATGCATATTTCAGGGATGGTGGTAATGGTTTGAGCTCGGGTTTAGGAGGTTTTTCCTCTCCCTGAGGAAATTTCAGAGGCTTTTTCAATTCCCCTGAATCCTCTAGGTCAGGCAGAACATCTTTAAAGATGTTTTCCAGCTCTAATTCGAGACTCTCAGCCATGTTGATCTCCTCCACCAGAGAGTCAATGAGATCAACTTTCATGCAGTCTTTTGGTGTGTCTGGATGTTGCATGGAATTGACAGCATTCAACTTAAACTCATCCTCATTGACTCTCAGGGTTATTTTCCCCTGTTGGACGTCTATGAGAGTTCATCTAGTTGCTAGGAAAGGTCTTCCTAGAATAACAGTAGCACTCTTGTGCTCCTCCATTTCCAGCACAACAAAGTCAGTGGGAAAGGCGAATGGCCCAACCCTGACAATTATGTCCTCAATCACTCCTGATGGGTATTTAATGGAGCCATCAGCAAGTTGGAGACATATTCGGGTTGGTCTAACTTCTTCAGTTAAACCAAGCTTTCTGATGATGGATGCAGGTATTAGGTTGATGCTTGCCCCAAGATCACATAGGGCTGTCTTGGTGCAATTACCCTCCAGTATGCATGGTATCAGAAAGCTTCCGGGATCTTTAAGCTTTTCAGGAAAGCTTTTCAGAATGACTGCACTGCATTCTTCAGTGAGGAGAACTCTTTCAGTTTCTCTCCAATCCTTCTTATGACTCAAGATCTCTTTCATGAACTTGGCATAAGAAGGTATTTGCTCAAGTGCCTCTGCAAACGGAATCTTAATTTCAAGAGTCCTGAGATAATCTGCAAAGCGAGCAAATTGCTTATCCTGCTCCTCTTGGCGGAGTTTTTGAGGATAAGGTATCTTGGCTTTATATTCCTCAACTTTGGTTGCTGCAGGTTTATTTCCTACAGAAGTGGTTGAAGAAGCCTTTTTAGAGGGGTTGTCATCAGTACTTGTGTGTGTCTGATCCCTCACTGGCACTTGAATGCCAGGGTTGGAAGTTGGAGTGACGTTAGATGCCAACTCCTCAGCTGTTCCTGGTGTCTGAACGCCAGAACTTTGCTTCCTTTGGGCGTTAAACGCCAGTTCCTTGCTTGTTTCTGGCGTTGAATGCCAGTCCTGAGCATGGTCTGGGCGTTCAGCGCCAGCCTTCCTCCCAATTTCTGGCGTTTTAATGCCAGAATTATTTTTTCTGGGCTCTTACTATCCTGAGATGGATTTTGGGTGGTTTGCTCATTTCTTGGCTTTCTGCTGCCTTGAGGTGGGGTATTTAATATTTTCCCACTTCTTAATTGAACTGCTTGGCATTCTTCTGTTATTTGTTTTGACAGCTGCTGTTTTGTTTGCTTCAATTGTTCTTCCATATTTATATTAGCCATCCTTGTCTCTTGTAGTCTATCTTTGAATTCGGCTAACTGTTGTGTTAGAAAGTCCAATTGCTGATTGAATTCAGCAGCTTGTTCTACAGGACTGAGTTCAGCAGTTACTGTTTTAGCCTCTTCTTTCATGGAAGGGTCACTACTTAAGTACAGATGCTGATTTCTGGCAACTGTATCAATGAGCTCTTGAGCTTCTTCAATTGTCTTTCATATGTGGATAGATCCACCAGCTGAGTAATCTAGAGACATCTGAGCTCTTTCTGCAAGCCCATAATAGAAGATGTCTAACTGAACCCACTCTGAAAATATTTCAGAGGGGCATTTTCTTAGCATCTCTCTGTATCTCTCCCAGGCATCATAAAGAGATTCATTATCTCCTTGTTTAAAGCCTTGGATGTCCAGCCTTAGCTGTGTCATCCGTTTTGGAGGAAAGTATTGATTCAGGAATTTCTCTGTCAGCTGTTTCCATGTCTTTATGCTAGCCTTAGGTTGGTTATTTAACCACCTCTTGGCTTGGTCTTTTACAGCAAATGGAAACAGTAATAATCTGTAGACATCCTGATCTACTTCCGTATCATGTACTGTGTCAGCAATTTGTAAAATTTGTGCCAGAAACTCTGTAGGTTCTTTCTGTGGAAGACCGGAATACTGGCAACTTTGCTGCACCATGATAATGAGCTGAAGATTCAACTCAAAGCTACTGACTCCAATGGAGGGTATGCAAATACTACTCCCATATGAAGCAGTAGAGGGGTTAGCATATGACCCCAGAGTCCTTCTGGACTATTCATTTCTACTTAGATCCATGATGGAGAAAGGGAGATGATGTAAAAAAAATTATTTATTTATTTATTTATTTATTTATTTATTTATTTCAAAAATAAAATAAATTAAAATAAAATAAATAAAAATAGGTGAAGATTTTCGAAAAAATGAGGAGAGAGAAAGTGGTTAGGAAGTTTTGAAAAGGATATGATGATTTTCGAAAAAGGTTTTAAATTTTGAAATAAAAAATATGAATTTTAAAGGTAAATTTCGAATATTTGCTTTAAAATAGAGAGAAAAGATATTTTTGAATTTAAAGAGGAGAGAGAAAAACAATAAGATAGCACAAGATTTAAAATTTTTAGATCTAATGCTCCTTGTTTTCAAAAATTTTGGAGGAAAAATACCAAGGAACACCAAACTTAAAAATTTTAAGATCAAGACACAAGGAAGACTCAAGAACACTTTGAAGACTCACAAGAACACAAGAACATGAAGAAAGAACACCAAACATAAAATTTTTAGAAAACCAAAATAAGATTTTCGAAAACCAGAGAAAAATCAACAAGAAAACACCAAACTTAAAGTTTGGCACAAGATTTAATGTAAAAATTATTTTTGAAAAAGAATTTTAAAAAGAAGGTACCCAATTACCAAGAACACAGACCAACGCTCTAGCCAATTGGGCAGTAAATGTAACACTTGTTTTGAAAAAGTATTTTTAATAACTAAGAATAAAATTTTTGAAAAATTAAAAGAAAGGATTTTAAAAAGAAAATTTTAACCAAAAACAATATTAGAAGACTCTAAACCAAAAAGAAAAATTTTTCCTAATCTAAGCAACAAAATAAACCATCAGTTGTCCAAACTCGAACAATTCCTGGCAACGGGTCCAAAAACTTGGTGCACGAAATTGTAATGTCAATGTTCACATTACTCTCTTACAACTTCGCACAACTAACCAGCAAGTGCACTGGGTCGTCCAAGTAATACCTTACGTGAGTAAGGGTCGAATCCCACGGAGATTGTTGGTTTGAAGCAAGCTATGGTTATCTTATTATTCTTAGTCAGGATGCCAACAACAGTGTTTTTCAAGTTCAATTGTAAAAAGTGAGAGGGCATAAATATAAATACTTATTGTGCAATGATGGAGAATATGTTGGAGTTTTGAAGATGCTTTGTCTTCTGAAATTATGCTTTCCTCTGTTTCCTGATTCACGCACGCACGTCCTCCTATGGCAAGCTCTGTGTTGGTGGATCACCGTTGTCAATGGCTACCATCCATCCTTCCAGTGAAAAGGGTCCAGGTGCGCTGTCACCGCACAGCTAATCATCTGCAGGTTCTCAATCGTACCGGAATAGGATTTACTATCCTTTTGCGTCTGTCACTATGCCCAGCACTCGCGAGTTTGAAGCTCGTCACAGTCATTCAATCCTTGAATCCTACTCGGAATACCACAGACAAGGTTTAGACTTTTCGGATTCTCTTGAATGCTGCCATCAATCTAGCTTATACCACGAAGATTCTGATTAAGAGATCCAAAAGATATTCATTCATTCTACGGTAGAACGGAAGTGGTTGTCAGGCACGCATTCGTGGGAGAATGATGATGATTGTCACGTTCATCACATTCATGTTGAAGTGCGAATGGATATCTTAGATAGGAACACGCATGTTTGAATGGAAAACAGAAATTCTTGCATTAATTCATCATGACACAGCAGAGCTCCTCACCCCCAACAATGGAGTTTAGAGACTCATGCCGTCAAAAAGTACAAAGTTTTTATCTAAAATGTCATGAGATACAAAATAAATCTCTAAAAGTTGTTTAAATACTAGACTAGTAACCTAGGTTTACAGAGAATGAGTAAACTATGATAGATAGTGCAGAAATCCACTTCTGGGGCCCACTTGGTGTGTGCTGGGGCTGAGACTAAAGCTTCTCACATGCCTGGGCTGTTTTGGGCGTTCAACGCCAGGCTGTAACCTGTTTCTGGCGTTGAACTCCAACTTGTAACGTGTTTCTGGCGCTGGACGCCAGACTGCAACATGGAACTGGCGTTGAATGCCAGTTTACTCGTCTATCCTTGAGCAAAGTATGGACTATTATATATTGCTGGAAAGCCCTGAATGTCTACTTTCTAACGCAATTGGAAGTGCGTCAATTGGACTCCTGTAGCGCCAGAAATTCCATTCCGAGTGCAGAGAGGTCAGGATCCAACAGCATCAGCAGTCCTTTTTCAGCCTGAATCAGATTTTTGCTCAGCTCCCTCAATTTCAGCCAGAAAATACCTGAAATTACAGAAAAACACACAAACTCATAGTAAAGTCCAGAAATATGAATTTTTCCTAGAAACTAATGAAAATAAACTAAAAACTAACTAAAACATACTAAAAACTATATGAAATTAACCCCAAAAAGCGCATAAAATGTCCGCTCATCATGGACCAAAGGCCTTGTGAGTTGGAACCATGCCATCCAGCCCAGACAGATTTTCACAGATTTGTTACAGAGCAATCTGATATGTGACTCCAACATGAGAATCCCATTTTTCTGACATATAAGCTGCTGGACCTTCATCAACATAACCCAGGGCAGCGCTTATTGTTTCTCTGCTCAGAGTCATGTAAACCCGCTTCACATAGGAGTTAATCGCACCATCAATCAGCCTCATGTTTGCATAAAATTCTCGGACTAAGGCAGGGTATACAGGTTTCTGAATTTTGAACAAGAAAGACTACTTCATATTCTCAAAAAGAGTGATAAAATTGATTCCTTTAACAGCAAGAGAGTCTAGGTTCACTATGTGTGAAGCACACAAGTGACGTTTCTTCAACACATCTTTGTGAAACTCATAAGATGCACTAGAATTAAATCTTCCTGGATTAAAATGTGAATGATTTTTTTTGTATTTGTTCTTGAAGTCCAGGGATTCCAGATTTGGTGGTTCTTTTGTGTTACATAGCACATAACATTTGGTCTTCTGGGAGATTCGGGCAGCAGTGTGTGGGGTTACTTTCTCTGGAGATGAATGAGGTATGGATGTGTGAGACTCCCCTTCTTCTTCTTCGATTGAATATTTCTCTTTTTCCAGCTTTCTTCTGGATGAAGTTTTCTTTGCTATCACCTTTCTTCTCATAGTGTCTGTTTGTTTAGAGGAGGGTGAGGGGAATGAAGAAGAGGTATAATGAATATGAATGTGTGTATGGGTTTGAGGAGTTGAAGATGGAGGATCTGTTGGAAGAGGGGTTTGGCTACTCTTCCTTGGAGCAACTTTCTTTTTCATGTTATGAAAATAAAGAAGGGAGAGGGAAGTTGAAGAGAGGGGCCGAAGTGAGTGGAGAGAGGTGGGAGGTTAATGAAGCATTAAATGCTTATTGGAGAGAGAGGTGTGGTAGTTATTACCCATTAAGGGGTGCGGCTATTAACCAAGGAAAGATTTTAAAATTAAAACTTAAAGGGTTAGCTCCTAGAATCAAGGGATGAGGGAAGGATAAAGATTTGATTTGACAATAACCCCTTCCTACAAGATTTGATATGATAACTTCCAAAAGTATGATTAACACAATGAGAGATTCAAAACGGGTCAGAGTAAGGTCAAATAAATTTGGTGGGGCCCAAGATAATTAATATTAGTTCAGTCTCCCCCTGAATCATGGCCTGTTCCTCACGTCCTAAAAAATGTCTCCTGCCTTCCTACGAGACAAAACCAAACAGAGTCAAAAAATTTCACGAATTATCAACAGAACTTAATTCTATCATTCTCAAACTGTTTCTCAAGGAACAGAATCTGTCTTCACATAAGGGCTTAGTAAAAATGTCCGCAAGTTGTTCTTCGGATTTTACAAATTGAATATCAATAGTATTCTTTTGCACATGTTCTCTAATAAAATGATATTTGATCTCAATGTACTTGGTTCTTGAGTGCAAAACAGGATTTTTTGAAATGTTTATAGCACTCATGTTGTCAAAAAACAAGGGTATACTATTGATTTTTAATTTGTAATCCTCCAATTGAGTTTTCAACCAAATTAATTGTGAACAACATGCAGATGTAGAAATGTATTTAGCTTCGACTGTGGATAGAGCTACTGTGGCTTGTTTCTTTCTTGACCACATGTTGAGTGAGCTTCCAAGGAAGCAACACATGCCGGATGTGCTCCTTCTATCCACCCGATCTCCCGCATAATCTGCATCACAAAACCCAACTGCACAAAAATCATCAGATTTTGGATACCATAAGCTATAATCACTAGTTCTCTTAATGTATCTAATGATGCGTTTAACGGCCGAAAGATGTGATTCTTTTGGGTGAGATTGAAATCTTGAACATACACCCACACTTTGAACAATGTCTGGTCTAGAGGAAGTAAGATACATGAGTGAACCTATCATTCCTCTATACCTTGTTTCATCTACATCTTTGCCGTTGGTTTGGAATTTTCTAGGCCAAATTTCTTGATTAATTCTTTAGCATACTTTCCTTGGTGAATAAAGGTACCACTAGGAGTTTGTTTAATTTGGAGGCCAAAAAAGAATGTTAGCTCTCCCATTAAACTCATTTCAAACTCACTAGTCATGAGTTTTCTAAACTCTTCACACAAGGATTCATTGGCCGATCCAAACACTATATCATCCACAATAACTTGAACTAGGAGAATATCATCATTAGATGCTTTAATAAATAAAGTAGTATCGGTGGTACCCCTTTGAAATTGATTTTCCAACAAGAAGGCACTAAACCTTTCATACCAAGCTCTTGGAGCTTGCCTAAGGCCATAAAGAGCCTTTGAGAGTTTGAAAACATGGTTTGGAAATTCTTTATCTTCAAAACTGGGGGGTTGTTCCACAAACACTTCTCTATCTATAAAGCCATTAAGAAAAGCACATTTGACATCCATTTGGAACATTTTAAAACCTTTATGGGCAGCATAGGCAAAAAGCAACCTAATTGCTTCCATTCTTGCTACCGGAGCAAAAGACTCATCAAAATCAATACCCTCTTCTTGATCGTAACCTTGGGCCATTAATATAGCCTTGTTACGAATAACCTTTCCATCCTCATCTAACTTATTTTTGAAAACCTACTTAGTACCTGTTACCTTCTTACCATCCGGATGAGGTACTAGTGTCCACACCTCATTCTTGTCAAATTGAGCGAGCTCTTCTTGCATGGCTTTGACCCAAGAGGGATCTTCAAGAGCTTGCTTCACATTATTAGGCTCTATTTGTGACAACAAAGCAAGATTTCTTGGTTCAGTTTGCCTTTTGGTTAAGGATCTTGTTGTTACATGATGAGCGGATAATTTATACGCTTTTTGGCATTGTTTTTACATAGTTTTTAGTATGATTTAGTTAGTTTTTAGTATAATTTTATTAGTTTTTAAATAAAAATCACATTTCTGGACTTTACTATGAGTTTGTGTGTTTTTCTGTGATTTCAGGTATTTTCTGGCTGAAATTGAGGGACTTGAGCAAAAATCAGATTCAGAGGTTGAAGAAGGACTGCAGATGCTGTTGGATTATGACTTCCCTGCACTCAAAGTGCATTTTCTGGAGCTACAAGAGTCCAAATGGCACGCTCTCAATTGCATTGAAAAGTAGACATCCAGGGCTTTCCATCAATATATAATAGTCCATACTTTGCCCGAGTTTAGATGACACAAACTGGCGTTCAACGCCAGCTTTTTGCCCTATTCTGGAGTTAAACGCCAGAAACAGGTTGCAAAGTGGAGTTAAATGCCAGAAACAGGTTACAAACTGATGTTCAACTCCAAGAGAAGCCTCTACACGTGTAAAGCTCAATGCTCAGCCCAAGCACACACCAAGTGGGCCCTGGAAGTGGATTTCTGCATCATTTACTCATTTCTGTAAACACTAGTAACTAGTTTAGTATAAATAGGACTTTTTACTATTGTATTTACATCTTCGGATCTATCTTTGGATTGTCTTTTGATCCTTTGATCACGTTTTGGGGGCTGGCCATTCGGCCATTCCTGGACCTTGTTCTTATGTATTTTCAACGGTAGAGTTTCTACACACCATAGATTAAGGTGTGGAGCTCTGCTGTTCCTTATGAATTAATGCAAAGTACTATTATTTTTCTATTCAATTCAAGCTTATTCTGATTCTAAGATATTCATTCGTACCTTAATATGAATGTGATGATCGTGACACTCATCATCATTCCCAACCTATGAACGCGTGCCTGACAACCACTTCCGTTCTACCTTAGATTGAATGAGTATCTTTGGGATTCCTTAATCAGAGTCTTCGTGGTATAAGTTAGAATCCATGGACGGCCATTCTTGAGATCCGGAAAGTCTAAACCTTATCTGTGGTATTCCGAGTAGGATCTGGGAAGGGATGGCTGCGACGAGCTTCAAACTCGCGAGTGCTGGGCGTAGTGGCAAACGTAAAAGGATCAATGGATCCTATTCCAGCATGATCGAGAATCGACAAATGATTAGCCATGCAGTAACAGCGCATTGGACCATTTTCACTGAGAGGACAGGATGTAGCCATTGACAACGGTGATGCCTAACATACAGCTTGCCATAGAAAGGAGTAGGAATGATTGGATGAAGACAGCAGGAAAGCAGAGGTTCAGGAGGAACGAAAGCATCTCTATACGCTTATCTGAAACTCTCAACAATGAATTACATAAGTATCTCTATCTTTAATTTACGTTCTATTTATATTTTTATTATCAATTCATCATAACCATTTGAATCCGCCTGACTGAGATTTACAAGGTGACCATAGCTTGCTTCAGGCCGACAATCTCCGTGGGATCAACCCTTACTCACGTAAGGTTTATTACTTGGACGACCCAGTGCACTTGCTGGTTAGTTGTGCGAAGTTGTGACAAAGTGTGATCACGTTTGAGAGCACCAAGTCTTTGGCGCCATTGTTGATGATCGCAATTTCGTGCACCATTACACCTTGAGAGGGATCACCAATGATAAAATCATGCGGATAACCCCTCATAGACTTCCATTCTCTTGGTTTTCGGAGTAAGGTTGAGCTTTGATGAGCTTCAACAGGTGGTTCAGTTCCAGATTCTCTTACTGACTCAGGAGACAAAACAGAAATGTCTCCTCCATTCTAAAGAGACAAAACTGGACGGACAGATTCTTCATTTGGGACAGCATTGGGACTTTCTTTGCTTGGTTGATAGCTTGTTTCTGCTTCACTACCTGTATCATCATCTAAAGAAGCACTGGAAATTGCATTAGTATCACAAAAAGAAACATGTAGGGATTCCTCTATGGTCCTATGATCTTTAAGGTAGATTCTATATACTTTGCTAGTGGTGGAGTATCCAACAAACATCCCTTCATAGGATTTTGGATCAAACTTTCCAAGATTTTCTTTATTATTAAGCACAAAACATTTACATCCAAAAATGTGGAAATACTTAAGATTAAGAGGGGTTCCTTTCCATAGCTCATATGGAGTTTTCTTTAACCCTTTTCTAATAATGGTCCTATTCAAAATGTAACAAGCTGTATTTACAGCTTCAGCCCATAGAAATTTTGGAATCTCATTTTCGCATAGCATAGCCCTAGTCATCTCTTGAAGGCTTCTATTCCTTCTTTCAACGACCCCATTTTGTTGAGGTGTTCTAGGGCATGAAAAATTGTGAGCAATTCCAAAATCATCACAGAATTTTTCAAAGTCTTGATTTTCAAATTCCTTTCCATGATCACTTCTTAAATGGGCAATTTTCAAATCTTTTTCATTTTGAATTCATTTGCAAATGGTTGAGAAAGCATGGAAAGCATTATTCTTATGAGCAAGAAAAAGTACCCAACCGAATCTAGAGTAATCATCCACCACTACCAATCCATAATGTTTACCTCCTAAACTTTGTGTTCTTGTTGGACCAAAAAGATCAATGTGCAACATTTCTAATGGCCTCTTGGTAGAAATTCCATCTTTTGGTTTAAAAGAGGTTTTTACTTGTTTGCCTAATTGACAAGCATCACAAGTAATATCCTTATCAAATTTAATATTTGGAATTCCTCTTACCAAGTTTTTCTTAACAAGTTTAGAAATTTGGTACATGCTTGCATGACCCAATTTCTTATGCCATAGCCATTTTTTAGATTCAAGAGAGGTAAAGCATGTTACATTTTGATCTTTTAAATCTTCAAGAGTCAATCCATACACATTATTACATTTCTTAGCTTCAAACAAAATATCCCTAGATTTTTCACAAATAACTAAGCACACCAATTTTCTAAAAACAACTTCATATCCAAGATCACATAATTGGCTTACACTTAGTAAATTGTGTTTCAAACCATCAACAAGAAGAACATCATTTATAAAGGAAGAAAAAATTTTACCAACTTTTTCAACGGCCACTATTTTTCCTTTACCATCATCACCGAAAGTGACAAACCCTCCATCATACTCATCAAGCTTTATGAAGAAGGTTGCCTTTCCGGTCATATGCCTAGAACATCCACTATTCATGTACCACATATGGTCCTTCCGCTTGGATGCTAGGCATACCTGCAAAATGAGCTCAAGTGACCTTAGGTATCCAAATCTTCTTGGATCCTTTCACGTTAAACCATCTTCTTTGTCCCAATCCATTGTAATAAAAATAATTTTGCAAACTTTGTTACCAATCATTCTTTCACTAAAGAAACATTGAATGGGAAAGTGACCATTCCGGTTGCATAGTCTACAAAATCTTGGAGTTGCTGTTTTGTTAAAGCTTGTTGGGTTTTGAAACCTTGTATCATTAGAAGATGAAGCCACATTTTCAAAAGAAAAGTTTTCAACAGATTTGAAAGCTTTGTGAAAACCCAAGCCAGCTTTATCATAAAGAGGTTTTTGACTAGCCAAGATTTGATTTAGATTTTTAGAACTTTGAGTGAACTTGGCTAAGTCTTCTTTAAGCCTTTTGACCTCTTTAATCAACTCTTCATTTTCTTTAAAGCAGTTTACATATGCCACCACAGAATGATTACTTTCACAGCTTTTAAGTTGAGCCTTTAACTGCTTGTTTTCTTCAACAAGTTCAACAGCAGTTTCAGCCTCCCTCAATTTATCTTTGAGAAAACCATTTTCAGCTTTAAGAATGGTGATTTGTTGTTCAAGATATTGGTTATCAAGCAAGAAGCATCTAATTTTTTCAGAAAGGTGGTCTATCATAAGATGAAGATCTTCAGTGTCAGGGTTATGAGAGACTACCTGTTCAACGTGATCTGCCATGAGACATGCTTGGGACTTGGTTTCTAATTCTTCATCATCTTCTGAGTCGTTTTCCAAGTCCTCCCAAGAAGCCATCAGTCCTTTCTTCCTTCCCTTCTTTGGCTTCTCTTCTTTTTTCAACTTTGGACAATCAGATTTGAAATGGCCTGTCTCTTTGCAGTTGTAACAGATCACTTTGCTGAAATCTTTCTTTTGTTTCCTAGAGATGCCTCCTCTGTTTATTTCCTTGAGTTTTACCATTTTCCTAAATTTTTTGGCAAACAAAACAAATTCATTTTCAGAAGAATAATCACTGGATTCATCATCCAGGGGGTTAATAACAGATCTGAAAGCTATTCTTTTCTTTTTTGTATCTTTTTTCAAATATGTATTTTCAAATGCAAGTAAGTTTCCTCTCAAATCATCATATGTCATGGAATCAAGACCACTACTCTCAGATATTATCAATGCTTTTGTTTCCCACTCTTTTGTGAGACATCTCAAGACTCTTCTCACAAGCACAGATTTAGGATACTTAATCCCCATAGCATCCAAGCCAACAATGATGATGTTGAATATTTCAAACATTTCATCTATGGATTCTCCTTCCTTCATTGAGAACATTTCATATTCTCTGTTCAGCATGTCTATCCTGGTCTTCTTTACTATGGTGGTTCCTTCATGAGTGACTTGAAGTTTGTCCCAGATTTCCTTTGTCGTTGTGCATCGTGATACCTGTTGGTACTCCTCGAAGCTGATTGCACAGTTGAGCAAGTTGATAGCCTTGGCATTGAGCTCCACCTTTTTTCTGTCTTCTTTGGTCCAACTGGCTTCAGGTTTAAGTGAGACTACTCCTTCAGCACTTGTGGTGGTCGAATATTGAGGACTTTCCAGGATGATCTTCCACAATCTGTAATCTACTGCTTGCACAAAAATCTTCATTCTCTCCTTCCAATAGGTGTAGTTCTTCCCATTGAAAAGAGGAGGTCTGTTGCTTGACTGTCCTTCTGTCAGATTGTAGGACACCAGGTTTGAGCCACTGTTCTCTGCCATCTGGATCTTTTCTCCAAGCTGCAAAGCTTGATCTCTTTGAGACCAAGCTCTGATACCAATTGATGGTTTTCAGTGGTTAAGAGAAGGGGGGGTTGAATCTTAGCCCCTTTTTCGCTTATTGAAACTTGCTGGTCTTTGAAACAACTTCTGGAGACTTTTTGGTTTTTGTCTCGTACCCAGCCACGAGACTTTTTCTTTTTATCTCGTAATCTAGCACGAGATATTTTTCAGTTTTATCTCCTATGCAGCAGAAACAGAAATGGAGTAGAAGAAAAAGAGAGAATCACACCAAGATGTATCCTGGTTCAGCTGCAAAATGCAATGCAGCCTACATCCAGTCTCCATCACAACAATGATGGAATTTCACTATAATCATCATGATTACATACACCAATTCTTCCTAGGAACTACCCTTCCTATCCGGGATAAGTCCAGAATCTAATCCCCAATCCTGAACTTGACTTGGTCACAGACAAGCTTTCAACTGCTAAGTGCTAACCCAACTTGTAAGGGAATTCCCACAGAATCATGAAACACAACACAGATGTACAAAGGACCTCTAAGGACATCTATGACTTTTTTTTTTTAATTTTGCACTCTCTGCCTTTTTTCGCTCTATGGCTTTTTCTTACAAACCTCATTGTTTGCCTTTTTCCATGAGACTCAAGACAGACAAAATTAAAAAAAAAATTACAAAATAGAAAACATTGAAGGAGAAGAACTTCTGTTAGCTTAGGTAGCTATGAGAACTCTGTGCCTTGCACTCTCACTCCTTGCCTCAAACCCTGGTTGTTCTCCCTTATTTATAGAAGGGGAAGCCTCCAAGGTTGAAGCTCTTGAACCGAGCCAACTTCTTCTTCTTCATGCAAAATCGGTTCGGCCAGAGAGAGAGAGGAGAGGAAACCGAATGCTATATCTAACATGCAATTACCTCTGTGTCTTTCCTTTACACCAAGCTTCATCAATCCGGGCCTTCCATCTTGACTTGCACTCCAAGAAGGATTCCTAGCCCTTGATGAGTTCTTGATGATGACAGCTTCATCTGCTCCAACTTCTGCCTCATCCTCCACGTAGCTACAGTAGCTACCTCATGTAGTGGTTGAACAAAAGCAGAGACAAGCCATCCCTCCAAAGATCTTCTTCCTCTAACCAAATGGATCTTTCTCTATTTTAGGGTATGAGGAGCTTAATATTACTTCACCACATCTTGCCTTTTGTGGTAAAGATCTTAGCCACAACATACTTCAGATTTTCTTTTTCTTACCGACATCATCACCATGGACTTACTACTAGCTTCATCTACCTTCTTCTGATAGCTTGCAAAAGCTTCCATGCTTTCTCTGTGAAATGACCGAATGCAAGAAGAGAGATGAGAGAGAAGAGAGAGAAATTTGAACAATAATCAATGGAATTGATAAAGTGAATTAAGTTTCCCACTTTCCTTTGCTGAGTAGCATGTAGCACTAATGATAGTAATCAAATCAATTGTTATTTTCTCTCTCATGGTTCCAATGCAATTAAAGCAAGTTTAATAACTTTGAAATCCACCAAAAGAAGAGAATGTGATCCGTGGAAGCATGCATGGTTCCCTCTTTCTCATTTTTCCAATTTGAACCAAGCTTAGTGGATCTCTTTTTCAAAATAGATTTCGGCTAATAATAATTGAATTTGGCCCAACTCTAACACTAACAATTCAGCCATATAACTTAAACATTTTTTTGAACAAGGCTGATTGTATTGGGCTTGTTTGTCACGATTCTAGCCCAATTAACAAAACATTATTTCAGCCATCACAAAATAATTTTGCATCAATGCTGAAAATTATATTCCATTGGGCTTGCTATATTTTTCTTTTCTTTTCGGCCCAAGACACAACCTGCAGGTAATCAAAATTATTAATTAGTAAATTGAAATTAAAGCTCAAATTAATAATTTTACAATTAATTCTATTAATAATGTTTGATCATCACTAATTTTAATTTGGAGTTTTCCAAACTCATCATAAAGATTTTTACAAAATTTATAAATAAATATGTGCATTTTTTTCCTTTACTAAAAGAAATAATTTTCACCAAAACTTTCTTTTCTATTATAGTATTTAAGGGTGGCAAACGAACTAGTCTGCCCCGTCCTGCCTAGTGAGACAGTCCTGAATTTCATTCCTGTCCTGCTTAACGGCAGGTTGGTAGGCTAAGCCCGCCAATTCTCATTTTTTATTTAATTTTTTATTTTTTGTTATTAAATCATTAAATATTAAATAATATATATAATTTCACAACTATTTCAATAAATTTATCATTTCTAAAGATATAAAAAATTATAATTTTTAAATTCACAAACATTCTTTATAATTCTAAATATGTAATAAACATAATCATCAACCAAGTTTTTTGAAACAAAATAATAAAATCAACATTATAAAAAATAAAACATTGTCCAAAACATATAATTAAACATCTTCAATCTCTAATCAATCAAACATAGAATATAATCCAAATGATAATTTAAAACATTTTCAATTATCATCCTCAATTACAAAAAAAAAAAAAAAAACCCAATGGAAGCCCGCCCCGCCCCATCGAACCTGCCAAAACCTGCAGATTAGGCGATGCGGGTTAGGCGAATTTTTTAATTATGGCAGTTTCAATTTTTCAGTCTCGATTCACCTTTTTTGGTGAGATACGCGGGTCAAGCCAACGAATTTTGGCCCATTTGTCACCTTTAATAATATTATTCCTAAAAAAATAAATTATTTTATTGAGACGAGAATTTTATTGATCTTAAAAATATATTCTGACAATAGTTAACAAACTAAATAAGTAAATCAAACCTACCACTTGTAAAAAAGGCACAAAACTACTAACAAAGATTAAGATGCTACTAATAATTCTTGGTTTAGGAGGAAGCAAGGACCACAAGAATCTTCATCTTCAAAGACACATTTTTTGAAATCCAAATCCTCCAGAGAAGCATAGCACTCAAATCCAATTGCTTATCACGTAACGTTCACGTTAAGATTTTTATCAGCCATCATATCTAAACTCAACCTACAGTTATTAACTATTTATTATATTTGTATGGCCAAATCAAATGTCAAACAAGAATTTAGAGAGAAAAAGAAAAGGCCTACACAAATCGAGTTCATTTAAAACTGACAAACTTTTGTAGTACCCAAACATTGCCGAGTAAAAATCTTGAGTAAAGAAATTGATTTTTTGTTTTTTAATGAGTATATAACTGATTTTTTTTTTGGGAAATGAGAAGTGCATATATAGAACTGATTGTTAATATAACTTTTGTGAACAATGTATTTTTCATAAATGACAATTTTATTTCAAGCATTCTAACACCTGTGAATTTCGGTTGATAGGTTGTTAACGGTGCATTAAAAAAAACTAAGAGACTAATTTTATACATAATATCAAATTTGGGGAGACTAAATTTGGTCTATTAAAATTTGAGAAATCAAATTGAATTGCTAATAAAATAAAAAAACAATATAAATATTACTTAGGACTAACTCTTATTGTAAGACTTGGAGAAAATATCAACTAAATAAATAAATAACTAATAAATAAAATGTAAAAAAAGTTAAGAAATTTGAAATTTATAACTTGGACAATGATAGAAAGAATTTAATTTAAAAAATATTTAAAATAAAAATTTGGATATTTTTTTTTTTGGTTTCCCACGGTATCCCCCAACCCGACAGGTCAAGGATTTGGATATTTATTTTAAAGATTTTGACTTAAGATAAGGTCAATGGACCAAAAATTATAAAACGGGTTTATATTGGGCCCAAACCTAAAGTTTATAAGCCATTCACACTTAGCAATTCAGCCACTTCACCTTGGGGTGGCGGTGGAGCGGGTAGGGACGGATTTTTACCCTACCCAATCCTGCTCGCCCTTTTTTCACTCTACTACTACTCATCTCACCCCTACTTGCGGGTAGTAGACTGCTCTATCCTAACTCGTCTCGTTCCTACACGCCCCTATAAAAATTAAATAATATTTTAATTTTTACATATTCATATACAAATTAAGATAAAAACTTAAAATTTATATCTAAATTAAAATACAAATATAAGATAAAAAAAAGTTAATGTTTGATCACTATAAATTTAACACCATAATAAATAAATTACATCATTAAATATAAAAGAGTTTTTAATTTTTATTTTTTATCACTTTTTACATAATCATCATTAAAGGTTTGAAGGTCAAGATTCAAAGCTAAAAATTAAAAGAGATAGAAATTAATAAATTAATTAGTATTATATAAAAAATTAACATAAATGAATATTAAGTAATATATCACCTTTACTCCCTAAGTCTGTCTACAACCAACTTTAGCCATACATCAAAGATTCAATTATGCTTTCTTTGAGCTTTCTATGATGAGGAGAAATTACACGACGACTTGTACTAAAAGCAGATTCAGAAGCAACAGTGGACATCAGAATAACATATATATCTTTGGCTATTTTTATAAGAACTTTAAATTTCATCTAATTGTTCATCCATATTTTAAAACATTCACACATGAATCCCTTGTCATTTGGAGGATGAATTTTCTTCTCAAGATAATGATCAAACTCAACATTCACACATGAATCCCTTGTCATTTTTTTCTTTTAAAATACACCATATAATCATCATCCCCAAATAGGATTACATTTTCACTTTTATCAACTTCTTTTGTAGCAACATGTGATGCATCAGAACTCATCTTTTGATTGTATGCATTAACCAATTCATTACAAAACTGATGAATTCTTTCAACTTGCTTGGAACATTCTGTTGGATATGGGTATATTTTTTCAAATTGAAACTCAACCCCAACTATTTTGTACTTAGGATCTAAAACAACAGCAACACCCATGATGCCATGAATCTCATCCTAATACTTCTCAAATTTTTTATTCATACTAGATGCCATATTAGCAATTAATGGATTACTAGAAAGTTATCATTTATCCTATTAGACTTTTATTTTACAAACCAAAGTAAAGTAAAGATTGGCAATAAAAAATTTAGAACAAAAAAAATAGTTGAGTAACATCATAAAACAACTTCAATATATCACATATTTTCTTGGCAAGTTTCCACTTCTCATTACGTGGCACAATTTTATATTGGGGTTTCTTCTGTCTTAACCTAGGAAAGACAGCTCTATACAACAAAGCAGTTTCTAACATTAAATAAGCTGAGTTCCACATAGTCGGGCAATCAAGAACTAATTTTTTAGTAAATGGAATCGCTGTTTTAGCATACCAACTCCCAAAAGTTTCATTCCTTTTATGTGTTGCAGTCCAATACAATATACTACTACAAATCTTTTCAATACTTTTCTTAACTATACTTAAACCATCCTTCACAATCAAATTTAATATATCAGACAACAACACATATGTAACAATTTAACCCCCAACATCAAGAATGAAGAATCTAAGCCCCGATAGTTCATCTATCATAGCATCATTAGTAGAACAATTATCAAATGTAACAATAGACAATTTTCTATTAATGTTCCATTCTAGCAATATTTTCATCAAAGTTCGAGTAAGAACTTCACTTGTATGGAGACAAAAAATATAACAAAAGCTAAAAAATAAAACAAACATGCATGCATTTTAGATTAACAAAACTCAAATACAAAGATAACACAATGTATAAAAGTTTGTAAAATTTTTGAAGTACCTCAATAGACGCATTTGTAACTTCCACGAACTATCAATATAGTGAACCATGACAACCATGTATCCTTTTTCTTGATTGGAAGTCCATATATTGCTAGTTATTGCAACTCTACTATCATTTCATCTAGTTGAAGAGTTAATTTCAGCTTCTCATCTCCAAACATCTTCAAGATATCTTTCCTGACTGTGTTTTGACTAGGCATTTTAAATGTTGGTTGCATTGATGCAAATGCTCGTCTTAGTCCATGGTGGTCCACACAAATCAAAGGATACTCATGCAAGACAATCATTTCGGCAACACACTTTCTTGTCTTTGAAGGGTCAAACACAAAGCCATCATCATTTACTTTTTGCATTTGTGCTTGTTTTGCTAGTGATTCAACAATTGATGATTGCCTTGAGTTGGCTACTTTTATTCTCTTATAATATCGGTCCACATGGTTTTTCAATGACTTAGTACCATTCTTCGGATTTGCATTAAGCACATTATTGCAAAATTTGTATTTCACCTTTCATTCACCTTCAACATTCAAACGATCAAAATACTCCCAATAAGCACTCGTAATATTAGCCTTATTGACACCTTCAACAGGAGTTGATCCTTTTGGATTTGAGGCATTATTATCCGTTGCTTGTGGAGTTTCACTACAAGAATATGGTCAATTAGCTACTACAAAAAGAGTCGTAAAATCGTCGCTAATCTGACGTAAAATAGATTTCGTGACGGATTAGCTACCGCCTAGCAACTAATGCTTTCCTCGCTAATTACAAGTCACAGATCAGTGAGGCAAACACAGTAGTCGCTAATTCATCAGAAAATTTTTTAGCTACCGAATAGATAGTCGCAAATCCATCACCAAAGTAAAAGCTAATTCCATAGAAAAAATAGACTAAACGGTAGTCGCTAATTAGCGACAAACTCTAATATAGTAGAGTCATCGCTAAATGCAAGCTAACTTTGTAGACAAAATAGAATGCTTAGTTGACGCTAATTAGCGAGGAATTTTTCTGAACCTAACTCGTCGCAAGTTGTCCGCTAATGTGATCGCAAATCTGTCACATTTTGTAGCTAAGTCTATAGCTAATCTTTGAAAATCCTTAATCAAATTTGTAGGAATGTTGTCGCTAAACCAAATCTATTCAAAATGAGAAAGTAGAGTTATGAAATAGTCACCAATTTGCTAGGAAATAACATGTAGTTAATTAGTTGCAATACTATCGCAAAATGTCATCGCAAATTTCTTTTAAACTAGTAACAAATCTATAGGTATCACACAAATATTTCAGTCGTAATATAGTCTTTAATTTGTCACCATCGTCAACAACGAGTATGTCGCTAATTTTTCTAGAATATCGGTTAGGATTCCAATTTTGTCGCTATACTAAAGTAAACATCATATTATTATTTTTTTTATTTTAGTGATTGAACTAAGATAATGCATACAAATAAAATTACTTCATCAAAATTATACCAGTTTAAAAAAAATCAAACCCAACATATTTATTAAAATAAAAGTTTAATGTAACATCTCCAACATAGGCACTTCACAAATAAAATACCAAAACAAGCTAAATCTAACAATATTAGTAACTATAAAAATCAATCCAAGTAATTATTATCAACTAAGTAAACTACCAATAAAAGTAAGCTAACTTCTATAAAACCTGAAAATGAAACAAATTGCCTAATCAATTATCTATCAAACAAATAAACTACCTAAATAAGCTAAGCCTAACAAAATGCATTAACATAAGCCACCTAATGAATATTATTTCCAGCAAAATTACTCTAATGGTCCTTTTCTTGGGGGAATCCTGGAATCTTAGAAAGAAGAGACAGTAGATTACTCGCTCTGTATAGCTTCATTTACAACACTAGGCAACACTACATTTATAGCATTAGGCAATGCTTCTTTAATAGCTTCAGTAATGTCCTCTTGTGAAACCGGTTTGATTGTAGAAACACCTGTATCTTCTGGTAATGGCACATCTCTATAATCACGAATACCAATATCTAGACTGCGGCCTAACCCATGAACTTGTCCTTTCTCGTTGGTTCCTGCAACTTCTGTCCACACATCAGGATCAACTTCAGGTTGATCTAATAAATCTTCTCCATATTTTTGTGATATTGCCTCTTCATATAAGTCCTACAGCAGAAAAATATTATTAAGAAAATTGAAAAAGTAAATTATACTACAAAATTAAAGATACTTACAATAATTTTCTTGGATACTTCAGAAACATATTCTCCACTTTTTTTTCTTATGAACATCATCATATACTTCAAGGAAAGATACACGACGCTTCAACTTAGCTTCCTGTAACAACATTTATTAGAATATATTAACAAAATGCATTTGAGATAGGCAATATTTTTCTTTATACCTTTCTTCTCTTGTGTTCACCAAAACTGATAGACCCTGCAGTGTGTAGTTTATGAGCAGGCATAGCAGCCCTATTTTTTTGACCAGCCACAGACTTGTTTTTCCACTTTGAATCCAACCAGTGATCAACTAAGTCATTCCAAACATCAACTTTCATTGCTTTAGGTCCATGACCCTTAATGTTAGCAATACTAGTTGAGTTTGCCTCCTTAAAAGCTCTTTCCCTTGCTCTTTTTAAAATATCAGGATAGCGGTCAAGCATTGTCCTATTCCAAATAGTTCTTGTCATAGCCTTATCATAATTTGATGCAAATTCGTGTTTTTCCTAAATTTAAGTGATCGAAAGACTTAGTAACTACTCAATCCAATTATCTATTAAAATTGTATTGAAGCAACATCATAATCACTTACCAGGAAACCTTTAAATAACTCGTCCTTCATGTTCGGACAATAATCCTGCCATATTGGCACTGGAGAAGGCATCCTGCTTAGCAAATCTTTCGTAATGTCACGAGTTACCGTATGATCTGTAAATCTCTTCATACATTAAAAAATACACGATTATTAAAAATAATTTAACACACAACAATATAGATCATCAAAGCAACAATAAAGAATGGGCTTAGCTATACTACTCACAACTTTAAAATAATTCATGCAAATAACATAGATCATAAGAATGTAAAGTTCCCAAGAGTGCATCAAGTAAATTAATAAAAAAAACCGCATCAATTAAATTAAGAACAGATCAGAAAAAACAAGCAATAATCAGAGCCAATATTTAGTTTACTCAAGAGGCATGTATTAACTGCTGGTCACATACCATTTTTATGGAGTTGCTGTTATCCGTATTTATGTTTACTGTTTTGACAAATTTCAGATGAAAGGAATACAAGAAATATGCACATATTTATATTTATTTTTCTTAATTGAGCAGAAGTGATAATATTAGATCAGAGGATATAAAAAAAAAAAGAGATGCTTTATTTCTTTGAAACTATTTACTAATAGATTTTTCCATTGTGATCTGAATGGCCATATATTTTGGACTTTAGTGAAATGCATTCCCTGTGTCGTGAACTTAAGCTTAGATTAATATCAATGTTTTGCAAAGAAAAAGAATATCCACATATTTATATTTATTTTTTTGTTTATTTTATAAAAATAAATATAATAAATTAATAAATAATATTACATAAATGAGACATATATAAGACTCTAATAGCAAACATATCTTTGTGATAATTTGTGATTGCATGAAAAAAACTAGGTACAAATTGGGTCAATTTTAATAAATCTAGTAATAAACTAATAAATTAAAGATATTGCACCTAATGATACCCTTCTTTTTCATTTTAAGTAGAAAGTATGCTGATATAGGAAGGTCAACATAATAGTATAACTACTTACGGTTTATCTCCTTTCTCTACAGCTATTACCAGCTTTCCGTTACTCCTAGTTTCAGCATGCACACTTGATTATCCAATATTAGGTAGCTCATTATCTTTTGCGTCTAAAGCAGATGCGCAGACGAATTCACACCTACAATGAATAAGAGAATTTTCATTTAGATATGTAGTTATTTGTGAATATGTAAACATTTAGCTGAAGTAAATCATACCATCTAGTTGAGGTGACGATTGTGATAAAACTTGTGGGATGGGTGTGATGCTGATCCCACATTCAAATGTGTAAGATGAGGTTCATCATTATTATCGCTCTGTTGACCTAAACAAAAAAAAGCCAAAAAAAAAAATAGATACGATAAAACCACTTCCTCGCCTAGGATTAATTAAATTACAATAAAGACATACAGTTCAAACGTATAGTACAACTACATACCTAACACGTGTATCGGTGGTTGAGAAGAATCAATGTCAACAGTTTGCTCACCTAAACTCAATAAAATAAGCATACATCATATTTCCTAAATCAAGAGTTGTTAATGGTAAAATAAACTCAACGGCGAATGTATACCTGGCCTACGTGAGGAAAGCTGAGATTGATCGAGACGAGTGTTTCATACTATTCGTCCACCTCTACCTTTTGGTGCCATGATTATCTGTCAAATAAGAAATAAATTAAAAAAATGTTATTAAAATATTTAAAATACAACCAGTTAAAATATTTAGAAGCGATAGTTACCAATAAAAAAGAATAATAAAACATTATTCAACAGTTTAGATTACAAAATTTGAATTAGCATATTCCAGTAAAATTAATTTAAAAGATATTCTGTACAACATAATGACAAGATTGCACCGAGAAAAAGATTTACCGTAAACAACTAATCTATAATGATATTTCCACAAATTAGAAGAAGAAATAGTCATCAAGTTTATTCCATTAACATGATATAGCACTACAAGCCCCTGGTTCAAGGAGCAAAAAAAAAAAAAATAAAACACTCAATATGAATGTATGAAGAGTAGTGGGTTTTCACGTGGCGCATCTATCTATAATAGATTAACATCCATCTATCGTAGAATAACAAGGTACATTTGATTATTAGAACCTAAAATATGTCTATGCAATAGTGTATAATGTAATTATTAATAATCGGCATAATTAAAATTTGAATATGCAGGAAACTTAATTGATATGTGAAGTATTAAAATATAAAGAATTAATGTTATTCTTTTTTGCCTGCCCCAAACTGTGTTAAGGCTTTCTCTTATCCAAATATCATAGTGTTATTAGAGAGTTCATTATTCTATTTTAAAATATGAATCCAGGCATCATTAAACATGGTAGATGGCAAGCTCGGATTGGAAGAGTTGGAGGCAACAAAAATTTCTATCTTGGAACTTTTAGTAAGTGAATCTAAGCATTTAGCTATTCTATTCCACTTCTATTTTCATATCTCTATGGTAATTCAGTAGCACATGCCAACCAAATTTTTTAGGCCAATTCACCAAAATAAAATATTTGAGTTTCAATATTACCAAAATACAACTTTTGATATTTTGAGATGAAAATGCAACTTTTGCTAAGTCTATGTAATCCGTGGGAGTGGTACCACGGATTAGGAATGCATATAAACCATGGGTGGAGTTCCACGGTTTACGTTGAAGGAGCAAATGCATAAAAACTGTGGTAGGGGTTCCTCGATTTTGTTGAAGTGTGCAAATAGGCATAAACCGTGGAAGGGGTCCAACGGTTTATACTCTACTATAAAAGTTTCTCTCTTTATTCCTCTATACATAATTTTTCTCGTTTATAAACATTTTCTTCATAGAACAACACACATGCATGGCCTCTTAGCTACAAATATAGTAATAGTAAGCTCCTTCTTCTTGTTATCTAGATCATTTTTTATTTACAGTAATATATGTTTAATTATAATTAATTTTGTAGCAGAAGTACATAAAAAATATTTTATTTTGGTGAATTGCCCAATTTTTTAATTATGGGCAAAGAAAACTCCAAGTAACTAAAACAAAAAAAAAAGAATCATGAATGATTACTGATTTTAGGTGCCTCACTTTTAATTGCGTTGAATTAAAACACCTCCTAAAATATCATGACTCGTTAGGTACACGTATATATAGACTCAATGAAAGCAATAATGGATGGATACATTAAAATTGGATGAACCTATAATAAATTGTGTAAAAAAAGTCATTACCAAAAATAACAGTGCAAAAATAAAATAATATCTCTATTTATTTTATTTAATCAAAAGAGTATTTTATTATGGAATATAACTGTACCTTTAAAGGGTTTGAGAAAAAATAATTTGGGTTTGGGAAGGGATGATTTTAAAGGTTTAAAAACATTTTTCAATCTCAAGATGCAGGGCCTCTATGAACAATAAAATTCACAGCAACAGCAGGATCTAATTCAATGAAGATGCCATAATCCAATAAAACTTTGAATGCAAGTAGTATTATCTTTCATATTAAATTAAAGATAAAAACAAGCATGAGAAGAGATTAAGATAACTTGCGACAAGATGGAAAGGAGCAGCGGACCTACTACAGCGGTGTCGTGGATCAGACCTCCTTCAGCGGTGTTATGGAACTCCTTCAACGGAACTCCTTCAACGGACCTCCTTCTTTAAACAAGCGGCACCAACAGTCCTTCCTTCTCCACCACCAGGAATCCTTGTTTTACTTGTTCTACAATGGCTAAATGGCAGAAGGGGAAATAGTGGGGATAGTGGCATTTTTAATTTTTAATTTCAAGTATTACAAACTGCAAAGGAAGCTACGCGCGGGCAGTAGGACCTGATAATATCCCAATTGAGCTTTGGAAGGGTCTTAGAGAAAAAGGCATCAACTGGTTAACCAAGCTTTTTAATGAGATTTTAAGGTCAAAAAAGATGCCTGATGAGTGGAGAAAGAGCACCTTGGTACCTATCTACAAGAATAAGGGGGATATACAAAGTTGCGAAAACTATAGAGGGATCAAGCTTATGAGTCATACTATGAAGTTATGAGAAAGGGTGATAGAACGGAGGTTGAGAAAAGAGACACAAGTAACGGAAAACCAATTTGGATTTATGCCAGGAAGATCTACCACTGAAGCGATATACCTATTAAGAAGGATGACGGAGAGGTATCGTAGTAATAAAAGGGATCTACATATGGTGTTTATTGATTTGGAAAAAGCGTATGATAGAGTACCATGGGAGGTCTTATGGAAGGTTTTAGAAAAGAGGAGAGTAAGGATCGCATATATTCGGGCAATTAAAGACATGTATGATGGGGGCACAACTAGTGTGAAGACTCAAGGTGGTGTAACTGAGGAATTCCCTATTGGTATAGGATTACACCAGGGATCATCCTTAAGTCCATACCTTTTCACATTAGTCTTGGAAGTACTCACAGAGCACATCCAAGAGCTTGTGCCATGGGCATGCTTTTTGCCGATGATATCGTCCTTATGGGAGAGTCAAGGGAAGACCTAAATAAGAAGTTGGAGTTATGGAGAGAAGCTCTAGAAGTATATGATCTGCGCATAAGCCGTAGCAAGACGGAATATATGGAATGTAAGTTCAGTCTGAGAAGGGAAAACACTAATATAGAGGTGAAGATTGGAGAAAACATCCTACGACAAGTTAAAAGTTTTAAGTATCTTGGATGCATTATACAGGATAATGGAGAGATTGAACAGGATGTAAATCATAGGATCCAAGCAGGTTGGTCAAAATGGCGGAGTGCATCTGGCTTTATATGCGACAAAAAAATGCATTTAAAACTTAAAGGTAAATTCTATCGCACCGCTATAAGACCGGCTATGTTTTATGGTACGGAGTGTTGGGCGGCTAAAGGGGAGCACGAACATAAGCTGAGTGTGGCAGAGATGAAGATGTTGAGATGGATGAGTGGTCATACACGATTGGATAAAATAAGGAATGAAGATATAAGGGAGAGAGTTAGAGTAGCACCCATTGTGGAAAAGATGGTTGAATCGCGTCTCAGGTGGTTTGGACATGTGAGAAGAAGACCGATAGAACATCCAGTCAGGAGGGTGGATGAGATGGAAGATGGACAAAGGACAAAAGGCAGAGGAAGACCTAAGAAGACCATCCATGAGGTGGTCAAATGAGATCTACATGTAAACAGTCTCTTTGTAGACATAATACATGACAGAGCATAATGGCGTCATTTGATTCATGTAGCCAACCCCACTTAGTGGGATAAGGCTTTGTTGTTGTTGTTGTAATTAAATTTGTAATTAAATTTTAACACAAAAAATCCTAAGCAACAAAAAAAAAAGGCAACTCAAAAACCAACCATCCCCGCTGACAGAAAACCACAATGGCTAGAACAAGAAAAATTGAAAAGTAACTCACTAATTAACACAAAGACCAACTAAAACAATAACTGAAAAATTAAAACAATAAAGAAGAAGGAAAAGAAATTACCTTAGTTTTCACATGTTCTGAAAATCAGTAGCAGAAGGGAGAGGGAGCTGAAGCTTTCATACTTGATGGATACGGCTGAATGGAGGGATGCACAATGGCGGATGAGAGGCTGCACAGCGGGGAAATAATGACTACGTGGAGGCTGGAACATGCATGGGAACAGAGGCGTTTGGATGACGCTTGAGCAGCGCGCACCGAGGCGGAGCAGACGCGGTGGCGGCGATGGCTGGGCAGGTTAAAGAGTTAACGCCGGGACGTCACTTGGGCCACCAATCTTGGCGAGGTTAACAACCCCACTATGGTGAAAGTTGCCAAGAACCCACCTTGGTTGGCTAAGCCAAGGATGCACCTCTTACTCTCAAAGAGCCTAGAGGAAAATAAGCACACAGCTTATTTCAATATATAACTCAATCAATTCAACTCATAAACAAAAGGGGTACATACGCATATTTATTCAAGTTTCGACAAACTACTAAAGCTTCTCCATAATCGGGTGTAACTTCTTCAATAGCGTAGTCAACCTCACCTTTCTCCTCTTGCTCCTGAATTGGTTCTTCATTAACCTCTTTCTCGACAAGAGTGATAACCCTTTGGTTTGGACAATCAGCAGCAATATGCCCAAAACCTTGACATTTGAAGCATTTCCTACCTAATGATCCATGCTCCTTGTTGCCTTTAAAAAATCATGTCTTCACTTCTTGTTGAACATCAAGGATGACTTCTTTGTTCTTCGACGACTGAGTGTTATTCCTTTGTGTTCTTTGCTTTTCAATCTGTAATGACAGCCTAATGACATCATCCAAGGTCCAATATGGTTGCAGCTGAACGACATCAGAAATTTCTGTGTTCAGTCCTCCAAGATAACGAGCAATTGTTTGTTCTTCAGGCTCTTGAATGTCACACCTCATAAGCAGCTCTTCGAAGTCCATTGTATATTCTTCCATAAATAATGACTTTTGCCTCAAATTATGAAATTTGATGAAGGTGTCTTGCCTGTAATGTTCAGGAAGGAACTTGCACTTGGGCTCACGACGCATTTTATCCCATGTCTTGTTCTTTCTTCTTCCTTCTCTTTCTCGCTGACGCTTGAGATTCTCCCACCAAACTGACGCATGCTTCTTCAACTTGATTGTTACAAGCTTCACGCGCTTGTCGTCTGGAATGTCTTTTAACTCAAACACTCTTTCCACTGTGCAAAGCCAGTCGATGAAATCATCTGGTTGGAGTCTCCCTTCAAACTCAGGAACATCAATTTTGATTCCTAAGCCTTTAACTTTGTGAGTCATGTTGTGTCGTGCTCTTCGTGTGGACAAATCTTCAGATGAAGAAGAATAATGAAATGGATTTGCATTATCTTCTTCACTAGAAGAACTGTCATCACTAGAAGAACTGTCATCACTAGAGGAAAATAAGCACACAGCTTATTTCAATATATAACTCAATCAATTCAACTCATAAACAAAAGGGGTACATAAGCATATTTATACTAGTAGGGGAGGGGAAACTTTCATGACTCGGGCGATGTGGGACTAACTCATAACATAATATAATAATATATGCTAAACTAGACTACTTTAATTAACAACACAAACATAAAGATATATGCTCCTGCATCAAGAATGGTGAAGAAATGGAGGTTGCATGTTCAAAGAAAGGGGTTCTTTTGGAGTTTTGGGAGTGAAGTCACAAAGAGCTGAGGGAAACGAAATTTGGTTTTGTTTTTGTTTCTCTTTCTTTCTTTGTTATGGTGGCTAAAACGGCACCCTGTTATACTGTTATTACTTGTATGATTTTTTTTAAATATAGATGAATATAATTTAAATTAACCATTTAATCAATTCAATACAAATAGACGTATTTATGTTATTACTTGTATGATTAATTATATTTATATATTTGATTAAAAAAAGCTTATAAAGTTTTTAAATTAAAAAATTAACAATTTAATCTTTTTAAATATATCCAAGATATATGTAAAATAATACAAAATAAATATATACTCGTATTATTATATATTCCGGATATATTGGTCCCAATACTAAATTGAATTTAATTCCGAATTCATAATCCAAATTAAATTGAAGTCAGAATTGCCTCAACATTCAACAAGTTAAATAAATAATTTGTCTATCAAAATTTTATAATTATATTTTTTATCATCATATTTTTTTAATTTATATCCAAAACATTCTTTATCTCTATTTATAATTCTAATACAACAACAACAACAAAAGCCTTGTCCCACTAAGTGGTGTCGGCTACATGAATCAAACGATGCCATTGTGCTCTGTCATGTGTCATGTCTACAGAGAGACCATTTACATGTAGATCTCGTTTGACCACCTCATAGATGGTCTTCTTAGGCCTTCCTCTGTCTTTCGCCCCTTGTCCATCTTCCATCTCATCCACCCTCCTGACTGGATGTTCTATTGGTCTTCTTCTCACATGTCCAAACCACCTAAGACGCGATTCAACCATCTTTTCCACAATGGGTGCTACTCCGACTCTCTCCCTTATATCTTCATTCCTTATTTTATCCAATCGCGTATGACCACTCATCCATCTCAAAATCTTCATCTCTGCCACACTCAGCTTATGTTCGTGCTCCCCTTTAGCCGCCTAACATTCTGTACCATAAAGCATAGCCGGTCTTATAGCGGTGCGATAGAATTTACCTTTAAGTTTTAAAGGCACTTTTTTGTCGCATATAAAACCAGATGCACTCCGCCATTTTGACCACCCTGCTTGGATCCTATGATTTACATCCTATTCAATCTCTCTATTATCCTGTATGATGACCCAAGATACCTAAAACTTTTAACTTTTCGTATGGTGTTTTCTCCAATCTTCACCTCTATATTAGGGTTTTCCCTTCTCGGACTAAACTTACATTCCATATATTCTGTCTTGCTACGGCTTATGCGCAGACCATACACTTCTAAAGCTTCTCTCCATAACTCCAACTTCTTCTTTAGGCCTTCCCTTGACTCTCCCATAAGGACGATATCATCGGCAAAAAGCATGCACCATGGCACAGGCTCTTGGATGTGCTCTGTGAGTACTTCCAAGACTAATGTGAAAAGGTATGGACTTCAAGATGATCCCTGGTGTAATCCTATACCAATAGGAAATTCCTCTGTCACACCACCTTGAGTCTTCACACTAGTTGTGGTCCCATCATACATGTCTTTAATTGCATGAATATATACAATCCTTACCCTCCTCTTTTCTAAAACCTTCCATAAGACCTCCCTTGGTACCCTATCATACGCTTTTTCCAAATCAATAAACACCATATGTAGTTCCCTTTTATTACTACGATACCTCTCCATCATTCTTCTTAAAAGGTATACCGCTTCAGTGGTAGATCTGCCTGGCATGAATCCAAATTGGTTCTCTGTTACTTGTGTCTCTTTTCTCAACCTCCGTTCTATCACCCTTTCCCATAACTTCATGGTATGACTCATAAGCTTGATCCCTCTATAGTTTCCGCAACTTTGTATATCTCCCTTATTCTTGTAGATAGGTACCAAGGTGCTCTTTCTCCACTCATCAGGCATATTCTTTGACCTTAAAATCTCATTAAAAAGCTTGGTTAACCAGTTGATACCTTTTTCTCCAAGACCCTTCCAAACTTCAATCGGGATATTATCAGATCCTACTACCCTGCCATTTTTCATCTGCTTTAGAGCCTCTTTTACCTCAAAATCTCGAATTCTTCGATAGTAGTCAAAGTTTTGATCTTCTTCCCTTGTGCATAATCGACCAAGGCTCGAAAGAGTCTTCTGTCCCTCATTAAATAACTCGTAGAGGTAGCTCTTTCACCTTTCCTTAATATTTTCCTCTTGAGCCAACACCTCTTCATCCTTATCCTTTATGCACTTAACCTAATCCAAATCTCTCGTTCTTCTTTCACAGCTCTTTACGATTCTATATATACCTTTTTCTCCTTCTTTTGTGCCCAAAGACTGGTAGAGACTCTCATATGCTCTTGTTCTTGCTTCACTTACAGCCACTTTTGTCTCTTTCTTAGCCGCCTTATATTTTTCTCAGTTATCTGCGTTGCGGCATAAAGACCACTCTTTAAAGCACTCCCTTTTTATCTTTATCTTTTCTTGTACACTGGCATTCCACCACCAGGACTCCTTGTCTCTTGGTCCTATTCCTTTAGATTCACCAAAGTTTTCTTTTGCTGTTTCTCTAATAACTTCTGCCATTTCCCTCCACATCTCTTCTGCACTTTCATTTCCATCCCACTTTGCCTCTTCTCCTACCCGTCTTAGGAAGCTTCTTTGTTCCTCACCTTTCATCCGCCACCACCTCGTCCTTGGGTTCTTCGTATAATGTCTTTTCCTCAACTTTTGCTCAACGCAGAAATCCATGATGAGCACCCTATGTTGTGTTGTCAAACTCTCTCCCAGAATAATTTTACAATTAATGCAAAATTTTTGGTTGACTCTCCTCAACAGGAAGAAGTCGATTTGAGAGCTTGTCATGCCACTCTTATAGGTTATAAGATGTTCGTCTCTCTTTTTAAAACATGTATTTGCGATGAGAAGATCAAAGGTTGAGAAAAAGTCCAAAATAGTTTTACCCTCGGCATTGATCACCCCGAAACCATGGCCTCCGTGAATACTCCCATATCCAGTCACTTCTCTACCAACATGGCCATTTAAATCTCCTCCTAAGAAAATCTTATCTCCCAAAGGTATGTCTTGAACCAAACTCTCTAGATCCTCCCAAAACCTTATCTTGTGTTGTTCATCCGAACCCACTTGCGGTGCATAGACGCTAATCACATGGAAAGCACATCCCTCCACCACAAGTTTGATAGAGATGATTCGATCTCCCACCCTCTTGACATCCACTACGTCCTTCTTCCACTGCTTATCCACAATTATTCCAACCCCATTCCTATTCTTCACCTTTCCTGTATACCAAAGTTTGAAGCCAGAAGTATCCAACTCCCAAGCCTTCGCACCAACCCATTTTGTTTCTTGTAGGCACATAATGTTAATCTTCCTCCTTGTCATGGTGTCCACCACCTCCATGGACTTTCCTATTAGAGTGCCTATGTTCCATGTCCCAAATATCAACCTTCTGTTGCTCCGACCTTTACCTTTTACTTTGTGAACTAGCTTATTTACCCTCGTCCGTTCACGAAAACGCGAGAACCCTTGCTCATTTAACACTACATCCGGGCACCAATGCAACAGCTCTTGCTCATTTGACATCGTACTCGAGCCATACAGCGCGTTACTTCTGGGCAACGACCTAACTTTAGCGCAATAATGTCTTTGATTCATGTCATGGGGGTTCGACTATATTTTTATGTTGGTTGTCGAAGACCTAACACAACCCTCCTCCTTTATCCGGGCTTGGGACCGGCTATATACCGCAAGTGTAACATAGGCGGAGTTATCTATAATTCTAAAAGATAAAAAAATATATTTCTTCAATCTTATCTTGAACTTCTTTAATTATCTTTAATTTTATTATTTTTTAAGATTATTAATTTTTATTTTAATTATATTATCTCATCATATTATACACTATCCTTTCTTTTATGTTGCCTTGTTTTATTCTCTTTTTTTGTTTTTTTTTTCTTCCATTTATCATCGCAATTAATTATCACCATACAATTATCCCAACTCTCATCTTTGTTTATCACTTTGATCCATAACTATCATTGTGTTAACTTTTGAGTTATTAAAGATTTGTTAAATAAAAATTTTTCTTCTTTGATTTAGATATCTAGATGTATACCTATTATACAGATCTTTATTATTTTTCAGACTTACTTGTTAAGTCATATCTTATTACTTTCAGACAAAATTTAAGATATCAAGTATTCAGATTTTTTATTAATCAAATTATAAAATTTGTTAACAATTATAAAAAAATAATATCAAATATATTATACCTTCTTAAAAGAGTAATATTATATGGACACTACTATTTTAGCTACTATTAACATATACAATTGAATATAAAAATATTACATTATTGAATATATCTCATACTCTTAACACTTATTTGTAATAATTCTTAATCTTTCTCTAGATCTAATATGTCAACTTCTATGTCTCTAACTAATAAAATTTTTAAGATTTTAGTTTCATTTAATTTCAAAACAAAATTGTAATTTTCATATTGTTATTTTTTTAATATTTTTAGGAAATTAATTTTTATATTTTTTAAATTATAAATTTGAGATAAAAAATAAAAATTTTAATAAATAATAAATTATTAATAAATAAAAATAAAAAAAAATTTTATAAGTTATTTAATTTTTTTAATGTATAGAATAATAAAATTTAAATTAATTTAAGTATAATACTAAAATTGTTATGTTGTTATTATATGTAACAATCAAGATAAAAATTTATAAATTTATTTATTTTTTTAATATTGTTTAATTTGAAGTAGATATAAAAATTTAAATTTAAAGAACTCTTTTTCTAGCATAATTTTAATTGCTACAAATTTTTTCTTTTAATTTTATATTCAATATCTTAAATCATCTTTTATTCCATTGTTTTTTAAAAATTTTTAATTTTCATTTTCATCATTTTTTACTATTTTCTATACGCATATTAATCAATTTTTTTTAATTAAGTGAAATAAGGATAGTGAGAGTATTACCTGTACTCCATAGAATAAGAAAGAAGACAACATGGGTAGAAGTTATGTATAGGATAAAAAGATAAATGTAAAATGAATCATGATATATTAACACAAAAATTATCGTGCGTAAATTTTTTAAAAAATAATAAACCTCCCTTATTAATAATAATATTGCAACTTAAATTTGAATGCTAATTGATATTATATATTGTGTAGGTACTTAGAATATATTAGAAGAGTACATTAATAATTTAAAGAGAAAAATTATTCTTGTTGAACTATTTTACTTTTATTCCTTAAAAATATATGCTAATAAAAAAATCTGTAACAATAATTCACATCTAATAGGAATATCTTAACGAGGTTACCGTGAAAAAATGGGTAGAAAAATTTTTTTTTAACGTAAATGACGAAAGAATTTTTTAATAATAAACGTCTTTTTAAGAGTAATATTGGAATTTAAATTTAAACACCAATTGTCATTATATATTATATAAGTATCAAGAGTATATTAAAATAGTATGATAATAATTTAAAGAGAAAAATTATTCTTTATATATTTAATTAAAAAAATTACCTTGTTTAAACTATTTTGCAAGTCGAGCCATTTTAATAATTTTAAGATTGGGAGTGAGCAATTTTTTTTACGGTTGAAAGTGAAATAGTTACATAATTTTCTCATGGATTATTGCAGAATTTACAAAACGGGAGTACGTGACTGAATATGTAGTTTTAGATTATAAGAATAGGGGTAAAATAGGAAAAAAGAATTGGATACCAAATCCTCCGTATTCCCATTATATATTGTTATGGATGATAAGAGAAAATGATAGTGTATAATATGATGAGATGATATAATAAAAATAAAAATTAATTATTTTTAAAAATAATAAAATTAAAAAAATGATTTCAATAAGATTTTTTATCTATTGAAATTATAGATGAAAATAAAGAATGATTTCAATGTAAATTTTTTAATTTGCTTCTAATTAAACAAGATTGAGAAAATAAATAAATTTAATAATATTTATAAATAACTAATCTTTATATAATATTAGTAAGTGTTTATATTCATTTTGTTACACATAATGACAACAAAATATTTTTTTAATCTTATTTTTCATTTAAATTTATTTATTTTATACAATTTACATGTTAAATAATTGAAGGTATTTTATTTTTTTAATAATTTATTTTTAATTATTAAAACTAAATTTATAATTTTAAAAATACAAATATAAAATTAATTTCTTAAACTCAATAGAAAAGCGGCTGAATAGGCACGTGAGCCACTAGTAAAAGTAGTGAGGGAATAAGGACTAACGTGTTTCCTCACAAATTAGTAACAACATGAAGTAAGTGAGGAAAGTTTATCAGTTGTTAAGCGGTTGCTAATTCCTCACTATATAAGCTTTTGATTAGTGACTCAATTGCGACTAATTACTTCTAATATTTTCTCTATTAGCTTTGGATTTATTACAACTCTGCGACGGATTTCCAACGAGATTAGCGAGTAATTTGCTACAAATTAGGTAGGATATAGCTTTTGCTTTGCGACAATATTGTCGTTGCCAAGTCGCTCACTAAATTAAACTTGTGACAACTTAGTGACAAATATATTTTGCCCGCTAATCAGCGACTTAAAATCAGCGAATGAAGTATGTCAGTTGTTAAATGGTCACAAATTTTTGGCTACTTAGGTCCTAGGCACTGAATATCCGTATTTCCACTTTGGCGACTAATTAGCAAGGAACACTTCCCTAGCTGAATGATTTATCCGTTGCGACGAGTTAGCAACGACTATTTTTTGTTGCTATCCTAATTTTGAATTTTTACAATATTATGTGACAAATTAGCTAGGAAGTTGTCCATCACAGAATGCATTTCAAGTCTTTGTGATGGATTAGTAGTAACATTGTTCCTTACTAATTAAACTTTTCGCACAAAGTTTATTTAGCGACGAACTAGTGTGGGAATGGTTTCTCGCTAATTGTGTCTCAAAACATTTGCGATGGAATAGTGACTGTAACACCCTAATATTCAAATCCTTATGCTCGAGTCATAAGTCAATGATATTACAGTGGTACGACTCTCAGGTGGATTTTTAATATATAAAGTAGCTAATTTCGAAAGGAGTATTAATTGAGAAGCCTGAAAAGAGTAGAAATAAAATCGCGAAGACGTGTCACTCACGTATCGACAACAAAAGATAAACCGTGAAGCCGAAAGCGATATACGGATAAGGCGTAGAGGAGATTAAGAGGTAGATAACAGATAGATATATATAACATAAGTAAATAGCCACTAGTCGCGACCCGCAAAGTTTAGGCCGGCTAGGATACAGTAAGAAAGTAGTTGACAACAGTATATCCTAATCTCTCCCGAAGGAAACATGAGAGCTTCTATAGGCAAATTCAAAAGAGTTCAATACATAATATAATCTTTTCAAAACAAAGGTGGAGAGATTCTAAGCAAAACACAAAGGAGAGAAAATAAAGATCTTCGCCATCTCTCAGACAACCCACAACTCACTTCTGAGCACCTGGACCTGTATCTGAAAAATAAGAGATATATACGGAATGAGAACCCCGGGCCCATGGGTTCCCAGTACGGTAAAAGTGTCAAATAAATACAATGCATTGCAATAAAAACTCACTAAGCATCCTAAACTTCTTCACCAATTATTCATCCTAGGTTCTCGCTAATCCATGAATAGGCAACTGTCATAAGGGAGTGCTAAATCTAATTCATTTTTCACATGTTTCCCAACTCGCTGACTCTTCCACGAATCAGACTCAGAATCATAAGCAAAACTATCACCAGTTGTTCTATCTCAACAATTCTATTTCAATACATCATACCTTCACCTGGAGCTAGTGAAACCACATCACTGCGTCTACCTAGGGAGTTCAAATTATCTCATTCAATAATCATCATCATCATGCAATCGCATCATCAATTCATCTCATCAAGAACAGCCCTCAACATCCACCGACACCAGTTTGAGGGGCCTCTCAGTTGTACAAACACAAGCAATACAGGCAAGTAATACACAAATATGGTACAAGTAGAACAAGTAGTACATAGTCAGGTAACATGGCATATATGATGTAGAAATCCAAAACAAACAGGCAAACCCAAACAATTCAAACATATGCAAATGATGAATGCCTGCCCTATGGCTGATGATATCATCTGTCGGTTATATAGCCAACCCGACATGTCCTGGTAGCTAACCATTGGATAGAAACACCCCTTGCGGAGCAAGTAGGTTTGAGCTACAACCCCCTTGCTACTGTCCGCTCAACCCAGAGCCAGTGAAATAATCACTACCGCGGCTACTACCCAGGCGGGTGTCTAAAAGCTCAACCTGGAGCGAGTGGATTCACCACTACTGCCGCTAATACCCAGGCGTCACAATCTCTGACCTGGAGCAAGTGGGATGAACCACAACCCTTGCTACTGCCCAGGATCTCAAAACATATATTCGTTCAGTTTAAAAGCAATCATCATTGTTATCAAATCTTAAACATTAACCTGGAGCAAGCGTGATGAACCACCACTCTTACTACTACCCAGGTATCACAAATACTCATTTATTCAAAACTCCATAATTTAACTCATTTATCATAAACATCCTTTCCCGTCTCATACCCGGAGCAAGTGGACAACGCCACTGCCTACTATCCGGGGTCACACATCACATTTCAACATTCTCCATTATTATCCATTTAACACATTCATTCATTAATCATATATGCTTTTATACTCAACCATAACCAATAATGGCTTTGCCATAACCCGACAATAACTCAGCCATCCGGCTCATGGTTCAATCAAGAACCAGCCATTTATCAATAAATATAGCCCTTCGGCTCATGGCATACACGGTACTTCCACCGTCATCCTCCATATCTCATATAATCATCTTTGATCATCATTGATCATAACTTTTCCCCTTGCTTCACTCGCAAGTTACCACATCCCTTAGCTCCTTTCTCATTGCTAGGCATATCATAATGATTTAATACATAAGGGGTGAGATCGGAGGCTTAGAAGCATGAGATTTGGCTTTTAAAACTCAAAAATCAACTTTGGCATGAAAACAGGGCCACGCGTACGCACACTCCACGTGCACGCGTGGATGGCCACAAAACTCATCGATACGCAAGCGTCATACGCGCGGACGCGCGGATTGAAAAATAGCCAAACGGCGCGTATGCGTCAGCCATGCGTACGCGTGGGTGCACTTGCGCCCCAGGCACAAAACTGGCTCAATTCTGGCACAACTCTCGGAAAAATGGCTGGGCATTTGGTGCAGCGCATCGACGCGCCCGCACACACCACGCACACGCGTGGATGGTGCCTTATTGAAGAATGACGTGTACGCGCCAAGTACGCCTACGCGTGGAGGGTCATTCTGCTAAAAAGTTTCTAAGTTAAAAGCTGCAGAATTCACAGATTCAACCCCCAATCTTTCGACGGACATAACTTTCTCATTTTAAATCGTTTTTCGCCCATTCTTCGAACGGCATGGACATCGCGGATCCAATTTCACTTTTAAACAAGTTTGGCACAAAACGAAAATCCGCAATCCAAGTTATGTCCCGTCAAAGTATGCCCAAAAACTATATTTTCACACAAAACCACAAAGTGCCATTTTCAAAATAAACCATTTCCAACTCTTTTCAAAATCAACCAAAACATGCCAATTTCATCCCTTTCTTTGAAAACAATCAAAATATACCAAAATCAATATCAAGCCTCCTCAACTCACACATTAACACTTTACCACAATTCACAAAACATCATCCCACCATTTTAACCCACTTCACCCAAGTGGCTCAAACTCAAATACATTTACATATCATATACTCTTTCTCATGCCAAATTTCAACAACACTATTTCCAATCAACCATCATTATACATAATCAATATCATACTCACTATCATGTGGTTTCACCCACAAATCAACCTTAATCATTCCTCAAGCATATATCACAACATACGTATCTCTAATGCATCATCATACCATCAAGCTAAGGCATCAATAATCATAATCACATATATGATCACATAATATATCTCAACAAAAACCAAACCTACCTCATCTACATAATTTCACCCAAAATTACCAAATTCCACACTCTAACTCCCCAAACCTTATTATTCAATAACCAACCCAATCATTCATATATTCATTATCTGAAATTTATCCAATCACTTGTGTCATCATATAATGCACACGTCAACTTACCTTCCTTACCTCTTTCTGGCCTCCGGCCCAAAATTCACGGCCTCCGGCCCAATTTCACAATTTAAATGCATAAACCACAAATCAATACTCATTACCCAATACATTAAATTTTCAATACACCAAGCATACAAAGCCACACAATTCTCAACCCAATCATTAAATTCATATTACATACCAACTATGCATATTAGCACCAACCATTTACACAATCCAAACTTAATCATAGGGGCATCTAGCCTAGAAATTCTCATCACACCACAAGGTACTTAAATGAAACTTAAATCGTACCTCTTGTAGCCAAACCAATTGAGCCTCTTCTTTGAAAGTCTTCACCAACCTTAGCTCCAAGCCTCACCAAAGCTCCTCAAGCAATACCAATCTCCCAATTGTGCACCAACATCACCAAATACACTAACATAACCAATATCACATACATACATCAACCTAGGGCTCATAAAAATGACAAATCACAAGGGTTTGAGTACTTCTTACCTCAGTCCATATGAAGTAGGGATATAACCCACTTAGAATCCATGTTGGAGTATCCCTAAACACCCAAAATCACAAGATTTTGACACTAACTACCCAAAAATGTGTAATAGTGGGAAATTTCGAAAACTGGGCAGAGATGAATGCAATACTCACCACAAAACTTAGATAGTATTGTAGAGGATGAGAAGAGCGACGCGTGGCTGCAAACGGCTCGTCAATCGGAGCTCCGTGGCTCAAGTTATGGTGGTTTGAAGATCAAAGAGAGTTGGGTTTTCTCTCTTCTCTTCTCTCTTCCCAAATCAGCGCCCCAACCCTTCCTTTTAGGGTAAAATGAGCTGAAATGCTCATAACTAATATTTATATATGTTGGTTCTTGGGCCCACTTAGGCCCGGTTCACTTATTTTTGTCCGTTGGCCCAATTTTGGGCCAAAACCCTTTAAGATTAGCGCTCTAAATCGCACTTTAAAAATTTCTACCTCCCCTAATTATAATTCCTCATTCCTTAATCTTATTTCCTCATAATCAATTTCCTCAACTGTAGTACCAGACAGATCTTAGTCGGTGCTGCCGGTCAAAATTCTACTGCGCGCTTTTACGCAGAAAACTATGTTTTCCGACTCAGAAAAATTCACTGAATCCAAATATCATATTTAAATTATCAAATTCCAATTGCCAAATTTTCCAACCATATTCGCTCCTATTTAACTCATTATTTAATTAATTTCGGTTAGACCGGGTATTACAGTGACAATAATATCCCTCGCTACTTTATTTTTATTCGATTGAACCCCTAAGTGACTGATTTGCTAGAACATTGTCACTCGCTAATTAATTTGTGACAAATTGGCGAGGAAATTTTTCTCGCACTTTTTTTAGCCACCAAAGTCAATCTACGAGAAACACACTTACTTGTAAATCTCTCGCTAATTGGTCGCTTTTCTCAAGTTCGGGAATGTTGTGACCGCTCATTAATTTTGTCGTTAGTGCGTCACTAATTCCTCGCAAGTTAGTGACGGATTAGTGAGAAAAAATATTTCTCGCAAAAATTCGTCGCTAATTTGTCAAATTTTTGTAGTGTTTCTGAAGTTGGATTAGCATTACTCTGAATTTCAATTTTATTATCGTTAGGAGCAACAATATTGCTTTGTGTGTCTCCTCTAGCATAGCCATGAAATGATCTTAAAGAACATACATTAAAAAAATTAAAAAACTAAGCAAACCATATAGAACCTTTAACAAACAGGTAGACTTTATACACTTCATATCAAAAAGAGATATTAACACTATATGATTGTCCCATTTTCAGTCAAAATATATAACCAGTTGCAACATATATAAAAGCAAAAACCAAAGGCAATAACCATTTAAAATAAAAGATAAAAAACTGCAATCAAACACATATAAACAAAAATTAGCACAAGAATAATGATTTTATTGGAACTAAAAATATTAACATATTGAATTATCATAAAGAGACATAATTACTTGGACAGTGACTAGTTTGCGAATTGTGAATTGTATCATTAAAATCATTTATTTTACTTTCAATAATTGAATAATATAATATAAAGCCACAAATCATGTATGGGCAACAAACAAACAAGGCCAGCATATATAAAGTCACAAATCATGCTAAGGAACGAAACCAACAAACAAATAATACTTTGTGAAATATGGGTTTTATATTTTATGCATAATCAGTCCCAGAAACAAATAATGCTAACTAATGCCATACATCAAAATATAACACTTTTTATTTCCATATTTGTGTAGTAAAAGTTTGTGCTTCTAACAAAATTTTTAGTTCAATTTCTTTTATAATTATTTCAAAGTGAGCTTTCTATATTATTTGCAGAGATGATAGAGCATGCTCTTGGGATGGCAAATCTGCAAATGGGAGAATTTGTTCCTAGTGCTTGTGATGAAATTGATACATAATATATCAAATTGGATATAAGTTTCCAAATGTGAATGTTTGAAATTCAGAAACTCTTCTGGTGTTCCTATAGGTTATAATATCCAATGCTCATAGTGTTATGCAATTAACGCTTTGTGCTACAAAAAAAATGAATTATCATGAGGGGTTCAGAGACTTACCAGCAGTCAGAGACAAAGAAAAAGAACTCCGGTGACAAGCTCACATACAACGGTGATGGCCAAGCTCACAGTGATGGCGACTAAGTGATGAATCTGTGGAAGAATAAGAGAAGAACTTAAATCTCACAATGATAGAGAGACAAAGATCACGAGAGAGTAAGAGAGAGAGAGCAACCTATGGAGCTGTGGGGCTGAGCAGCGACGGCAGTTGGGAGCTGAGCAGCGATGGCGAGGAGTTGTGCAACTTAACGACGACGGTAGCCAGGAGGTGAGCAACGATGGAGAGGAGCAGCGGGACTAAGCAGTGCTGCCAAGGAGCTGAGATGATGGCAAGGAGCTACGGCGATGGCAAAGAGTTACGACAACGATGACGCGGGCTAGATACCGGTTTAGAAATTCCACAAGTTATAAAACTCGAATTTCATTGCAGGTATAGTTCTAAACTGGAAAATAGCACTCAATTAAAGTTTAGAAAGGTTGTCACAATTCAAATAAAATAACTGGGAGTTTTTAAATCCCAGGTCGTCTCTCAAAGAAATTGCAATCGAGTGCTCAATTATTGGCTATAAGAAATCGGGGGTTTTGATTGCAATTAACAAGAAGTTAAATGACAAGAAATTAAAGAAGCAAACAATAACTAGTTATCAAAGGCAATTAAACTAAGACAATTAAGAAAATTAACTAAGAAAGATCTTGGCAAGAGTTGATGGTTAAGGATCACTATCCTAATCACTAACCACAATATGATAATTACAAAAAGCAAATCAAATTCATCAACCTCTGAACGGCAAGGAAAGTCAACTGGGATTAATTAATCTTAATTTATAAGTCCTAATCAACTTACTAATTGAATTAGCAAAAGATTAGCGTCAATAGAAATAAGATTAATTAAAATATCTAAATTATCAATCAACTTGGGTATTAGTAACTCAAGGTCACCCAAATTTCTAACCCAAGCCAAGAGTTGAAAATTCTACTCCATAACTAATCCAAATATTTTATCAAAAACTTGGTGTGAAAAAAGGTAAAACATGATAAATTGCAAGAATTAACTAAAATTAAGACAATCTACTAAGAGAATTCAACCAAAACAGCTCAATTAAACATCACTAGAACATGAAACATCAAATTCATTAATATAAACCAAGAATTCAAAAGTTCGTAAAGTAGTAAACAAAGTAAGCTACAACTACTAAATTCTAAGAGAATTATAGTGCAAGAACAAGTAAACAAGTATCAAAACTACAATTAAACAAGACTAAACGTAAAACTAATAAGAAAATTAAGTAAAACCTATGGGATTCTAGAGAAAAGTTAGAGCTTCTCTCTCTAGATTCCCACTAAAACCTAAGAAAATAATGTGTAAAAATGTAAGTGTATGAATGTGTGTCCTTCCTCTCTCATATTGGCACCCAAAATACTTTAGAATATAGCAATTGAAGGCCTCTTGGAAGTCCAAAATGAGGATGCACGTGTTTTATTAAACCAAGCACTTTGAGGTTTTTTGCTCACGCGGAAAATGCTCGCGCACGTAAGAATCACGCTCACATGAAAGAATGCTGCTCACACGAGGAATTCGCACACACGAGAAAGGCTCGCCCAGGGTAGAAATTTTCCTGCGCGAATATTGCTCGCCCACGTGAGGACTTCAGCAAGCCCCATTCCAAATTGTTTCCCGAATTCACTTGTTTGCTCCGTTCTCTTCGATCCTTTGAAGCCATTGAAATACCTTAACCCTAAAATACTTAATCAAAATTTATCACGGCATCAAATGGCATAAAAAGGAATTGAGAAATCAATGATTAAGAGTATAAAAAGTATTTTTTCACTTATAAGTTCATTGGAAGTAATAATTGAAATACTCCATGAATTAAGCCAAAATTGTGTGATTTAGTTGATAAATTCCATACTTTCCACACTTAACCATTTACGCTTATTATGTACAACTATCTAATTCTACCTATTATTCACATAGGGTTGGTTAGAATCAAATAATTTTCAAGATGCAAAAAGGCAAAGCGGGCAAAGATGCAACATCAAGCAATTCAATCCCATTATTCAATTGAGTTCTTAAATAATTCAATGCATGTACACAATTATCAAGAGGACTTTAGAGGGTTGTAACGGAACTAGAGACAAGGTAAGGATGTATTTGGTTAAGTGGACTAGAAATTCGAACCTTTAATTAGCTTAAACTCCCACCTAACCTACAATAACCTATTCAATTCTAATGCAAATCTAACTACTCATTATTCACTTTTCACATATTCATGCATGTTCTCAATTCACATCACATATGCATTTATTTCTCAACTTTTCTTATGGGGGTAACATTCATCCCCTTTTTTATTTTTCTCTTTTTTCATTTTTTTTCTTTTTTTCTCTTTTTTTTTATATTTGATAAACATGATATATACACAAAAAATTAATGCATATAGCTTAAGTATTTAATGCATGAATATGTACCAAATTCTTAAAATTTTTAATAAACCCAAAATACATTTTTATTCTCTACCAAAGTTTTCCTTTTTTCCCCTTCTCCCACACTTAAATCATGCAAGACTTACTCGCTAAGCTAATCAAAGATCAAATTTGGACATTATTCGTTATTTGCTTAGGACTAATGTTGTGCTACAAATCAAGAACAAAAAGGGTTAATAAGGCTCAAAATTGGTTAACAATGGTAGATAAAAAGGGTAAGGCTATATGGATAAGTGAACTCATTTGAAAAGATGACCTCAATCACATAATTCTTTGTAATTATAGAAAGAGAATAACATACACAAGAATAAAATAGTGGTTAAAATGATGCAACCAGACATTTAAGGCTCAATTCTCATTGATTGTATGTTCTAACTCTAATCTATGTTATAAGACCCAGAGCTTTTGAAAAAGTTTACTATAAATTAATTTTAAATTCAATTATTTATGTAGCTTTAATTTCAAAAATTTCTTTATTAAAAATAATTAAAGCAAGTTTTGATTGATTGAATTTGAAATAAATTAAGATTCTTATCCAATTTTATAATTATTAATATATTTTCTATATTTAAATTATAAAGTTAGTAGTTATGAAAGAATAAGAATTTTATAGGACTTAATTTAAATAATTGATATTTTCTATTCTATTATATAAAAATCGGATTTCTACATTTAATGATGGAGCTGACGTGGCATACTTCTGAGAGTGTTTTCCGATTTATTTCTTTTAACTCATTAAATACAAGTTATTACGATAAACAAACTATATCAACTAATTGATTTGATTAGATATTTAAATATTATATAATTTATTATAATTTATATTAATTTGATTTGGTAGTATTTTTTAATTTATTTATTTTAATATTCTGTTAGTATTTTTTAATTTATTTCTTTTAATTTATTAAACCAAATTTATTGTGTGTACTAATTAATTAATTTGATTAATTTATTAGTCATTAAAATAATAAATCTATGAATAAAATAGGCAACTGAGATATTTTTAACTAATAATTAAATCAAATCATATATATTGAGTAAAATTCAAATCATATGCATTAATGACTAAATTAAAATAAGATAATTTCTTACTTATTCAAGTTGAGTGAATAAATATAAATTAATTTTGTTAGATAATCATAGTGTTCTGGTCTACTATATAGAGATGGCCTAACAAAATTATAAGAATCGTGATTTTTATCACTCTTGCTATTTCAACTCTTCGTTTCTTTTTCTTCTTTTTTTTTCTTTATGTATAATTTTTTTTATGTATAAATGGACCAAAAATGAGAAGGTACGGATGAGTATTTTATTGATTATTTGTTTGATGAATATGTCTCATAAATATGACATGTTTATGAGAGTGTTTAGCGAATTATTACATTTAACTCATTAAATACAATTTATTATGATAAATTAACTATATCAACTAATTGATTTGATTAGATATTTAAATATCACATAATTTATTACAAATTAAAATTATAATTTATATCAATTTAATTTGGTAGTATTTTTTAATTTATTTATTTTAATATTCTGTTAGTATTTTTTAATTTATTTTTTTAATTTATTAAACCAAATTAATTATACTAATTATTTGTATTAATTAATTAATTATATTAATTAATAATTAAAATAATAAATCTATGAATAAAATAGGTTCTTGAGATATTATTTACTAATAATTAAATCAAATCAAATGATATTTATTGAGCTAAATTTAAATCATGTGAATTAAGGACTAAACTAAAATGATATAATTTTTTACTTATTCAAATTGAATGCAATAAATAAAATTAATTTTGTTAGATAATCATGGTCTTTTGGTCTTCTATATATAGATAGCCACACAAAATTAAAAAAATCATCATTTTTATCGCTTTTGCTATTTCAACTCTTTTTTTTTTATGTATAAACGTACTCAAAAGGAGAAGGGCAGGTATGGATGAGTGTTTCATTAATTATTTGTTTGACAAATATTATAGTCTGAAATATTACGGGAACAAATATTAAAACTTCCTCAATACTATCAGTCGTAGTGTATAATAGGTGTTCTATAATTTTTTTGGATTTGATCATTTCTTTATTATTATATGTTGTTCTGTTTAATTTATGCTAAAAAGACTTATGATAATCATCTTATCGTGGTAGTATAAAAGTTGTAGGTATTATATTTATTTTGTAAGCTCTTAAATCTCATGTCCTTGATGGATATTTGTGACTAAATAATTATTAAAAGAAATTAGTTTAATATCTATTTTATATTCTATTTAAATTATAATAGTGAGCAAATATTTTTTTTCAAAATAAATAATGCAATTTTTTATAAAAATAATGTTTAAATAATTGTGAAATTATACCACATATGATGATAAATATCTTGCCATTAGATCTACTGCTATAAAATAAATGTTTAGGAATATTATGTTGTATTATATAATTTAGTTATATTTTTCTTATCTTCAATCTATATTATTTAGATTGGCATATTTTTAAAAAGGGTTGTTCAATTTTTTTAAAATTATCAAAATCAAATAAGTTACAGACTAATTAATTAGGTTGATTAAATATCTAGATATCTTATTATAATTTAATATAATTTAATTTATATAGATACATGATTTTTACAGTTTATTGTTTATTATAATAAATTTTAGAGTTAATTTTTGCAAGTTATAATTTATTTTTTTATCTGCATATCAACTTTCAAGAATAATTTTTTTAATTTTGTATTTATAAATAAATTATTTTCTACTTTAATATATGAATTTTTTTATTGCGCAATTCAGTTTAACAAAAATAAATTAATTTATGAAAATTTAAACTTGAGTGCTTGCTATGGTTAAGCTCAAACTTTAATTTATTTAATCATATTATTATATAAATATTAAATTCTTTGATTAAACACTTATTTGATTACGAAATAATATTACATGTTACTTTCATATTGACAATTAAATTTCAATTACTACACAAATATTATATTTTAGGTAATTGTATATTTTTTTGTTATTTTGAAAATTATTATATAATTTTAAGATTATTTAATTATATTTATTTTTTTAAAAGTATTGGTATTATTGAAGAGTAAATAATGTTTATGATAGTCTAAAATTGAGAAATAAAAATACAAAATATTAATATACTGAGTTTTCGAAGTATAAATCTTGAAGTAAATATATGTAATTATAATTAATGATCATAATTAAAAGTCTTTATTTTATTTCAATTTTTTCATGACATATTTATCTTAAATTTTATTTCTTTATTAATTAGTATTTTTTTGTACATTTAATTATCATTAATTTATATAAATTAAAATGTATAACTTAAAAAAATAGATACGTGTCTAAAAAATAAAAAAAAATTTTTGTTAATAAAAAATTTATGTCGCTTTAGCTTTTTTTTTGGCATCATATATTATATTTTTACTATAATTAAAAGTTAGAGATAAATTATTAAATATAAATTTGTAAAAAAAATATAATAATTAATGAATTATCCTAATCACATTTAAAGGTATTTAAGTTATTTTCATATAATAAAAGTGATATGCTTCAAAAAATATTTGTATATAATTTACCAACAAATATATGAGATATTTATAATAATTTTTATTTTTAATAAAAATATTATTATATTAAAGTGATGCATTTTAATATAAGTTTACTCTATTATATTTTTTCTCTTCTTACTTTTTCTTCCAACCAAACAAAAGAAAAATTTTCTTCTAATTTTTTTCCATTCATTTTTTCTTCATCTAAACAACACACACAAAAATATACATTTCTTTTTATTTTCTTTCCTCTCATTTTCTTTCTTTTCAATTTCTTTTCTCTTATTTTCTACCCTATATCCAAACAATAGCTTAGTGTTTATCCATTTATCTTTTATAAATATTGTCATAACAAGGATACATGTGACTTTATAAAAATGATATAACCTAAACTTTGATTATCTGAGAATTTATTGAGTGGCTAGAATAGCTCCATGTCACGAACCAATGAATGCTAGCAATAGGGATGATCATAAAAACAGCCGAAATAGATATTTGCAGGGATTACTCGCATTTTGGGGCTAGACGGAGACTCGTGAAATCCTCACAACCTGCCACTGGATGGGGACTAGAGGTGGCAAACGGGCCAAAACTCATCGGACTGGCCCACATAACTCGCCAAAAAAGGCAGGTTGGTTGAAATTTTGAGACCGCCAAACTTAAAAAGTCCGCCTACCCCCGCAATGTCTAATCCATGGGATTTGGCGGGCTTCGACGGGCGGGGGCAAGGCGGGGCAGGCTTCCCCGCTGGGCCAAGCTTTTATTTTGTCAGGGCCATTTTTTTTACAAATTTCTATGATGTTATTGATCTATAAGAGGATTAAGATCCTAATTGAAGATGTTCTAAGTTATATTTTGGATTATGCTTTATGTTTGATTGATTATAAACTTGAAGATATTTAATTATATATTTTGTACAATATTTGTTTTGCTTTGGACAATATTGGTTTTATTATTTGTTTCAAAAAATTGGTTTATAATTATATTTATTACATATTTATATTTATAAAGACTTTAATGTGTGTAAATTTAAAAATTATAATTTTTGTATTTTTTAGAAATTATAAATTTATTAAAATTATTGTAAAATTATATATATTGTTTAATATTTAATGGTTTATAAAAAAAATGAGAGTCCGCCAACCCGCCAGCCTACCATTAGGCGGGACATGGGAGAAATTTAGGACCGCCTTACTAGGCAGGGTGGGGAGGGCCAACCCACCAGATGGCAAGCTTTTGGCGAGACAAGGCGGTTTTTCCATTTGGCACCCCTAATGTGGACATGGACAGAAGTACCTGCCTCATGGAACCTATTAAATATACGTGAATATAACATTATTAATTTATTCTAATTTGTATATTCATAAATTCATTTCTTGAATTTAGTAACCATAATTTCTGCTTTGAATTCGAATTTTTTCTTTTTCTTCCAGACTCATTCTGAGCCTCGATTCACTTTCTCTCTAACTCACTTTCTCTGCCTCTCAAGTCCATCATTACGTCGCTCAGTATCGTCCTAAAAAATTATGTTATATTATTATGTTGGAATATGTTTTTATGTTTTCTTCTTTTAAAATGTTATTTTTCATAACGAATATGTTATAAATTGTGTTGAATTATATTGAATTGATTATTTTATGATTATTATATTATATCAAAAGTTTTCAAAGAATATTCGTAGATACTCGAGGAGATCTGTGTTCTTTAAAGGCTAATTAAACAGGAACTTGCAATGACGGAGAAGGAATAGGGGCATTTTTTTAAATAGGAGTGAGGGATAGGAAGGGGGCTTCTCACGCTCTCCTAAGTACTCATTACCATATCTAACTAGCAATGAAAATTCAATCTAAACCGATTTAAGAGATGACGCGTGGACTTCATCTGTATTGGGCGTTTAAGGTAATGAATTGCTAAGTCGGATTTGGGACCCTAATAATGAAATTTAGTTGATCTTGCTTGCATTGAGGTTTTACTAGGCCCAAATATATCTTTGATTAATATTTTGAGTCATTGTTATAGCAAATACTATACTATTTAATATTATAACACTTAGTATATGTAAAAGTTAGATATATTTACAAGACATTTTTTAATTCAAATGAAAAAAATTAATTATCTCTTTTTTAGTTTTAAATATTATTTTTTAATGTAACGAAAAAGTGAAAATAATAATAAACACTCACATAATTAAAATAGATAATCTTAATATATATATACTACTATATATATCAAGGATGATTATATATGATATATAATTTTTTTTCTTTTCTGTAAGGACTATTTATATAATTTATTGAATAATTTTTTCAACTTAATATTTAATAAATTTAACATACAAAATATTATTTAACATATAAAGTAAGTAACTTAAGTCATCATCTAGGACAATAAGTATAATAGTACAAATACTTATTTATTAATAGCAAAAAAATATGTAAATAGTATAAATTGATATTTTTTTAGTATAAAAGTAATAATAAAGGTTATGATTAAGTTAATTACATAATTAAAAAATTATGAAGAATTTCTTAAATAATAATAAAAAATAAGATCACTATTTTCATATATTACAAAGTTTATGAAAAAAATTTTGGATAATAAATCAATTCTCAATAGATTATACATTAATTCTGTCAAAAAAATAAATAATCAATACATTAGATATTATTATTTACATACTAAATGATATATATTATCGATTATTAAGTTTATAATCAATTTTTAACTCAATTTTTGGTAATTAAAATTTAAATGATTAAAATTATTAAATGCTGAATATTTTGTATCTAACTAATATATATTTTTATTGAAATTAAAAAAGGATGAGTTGTTAATCAATTCTAAATTTAAATTTAAATTTGAGTAAGAAGATAAAAAAATATTTTAAATTTTATCTCACTAACCAAAATTAATTTTAAGATAAGAAATTACTTTGTACATTATATATATTGTAGGATAGTATGGTTTTTTGCTATTTTTTAATGGTAAATATTGTCAAATAAAATGGTGTAAGAAATTAGAAGAAAATATATTTACAAGTTTAGAAAATATTAATTTATTTTTCAATAGAATAAATTATATATTGAATAACAAAAGTTGTTATTAGGTTCTTTTCACACTAACTAATACTCAACAATGGTGTTTCGGTACACCATGTTACCAAGAAATATTAATCGATCTAATAACTTTTGTAATGATATAAGTTTATGAATTTGAAAATTTAAAAATCATTTCGTAAAATGTGAAGTTTTAACAAGTAAACAATGTTGATCATATTGTTTTGACTTCAAGAATGAATATGGTACCAACAAATAAAATTGTCCCAAGTAAATTTCAACAAAGACAAAAGTCCATAAGTATTGCTATTAATGAAAAATTAATCTATTTTAAAGACAAATACAATTTTTTCTACGGATTTCCTAACTCAGCAAATCAATGACTAATCCACCGCATATTGATACTCTATTTATTAAGGGTCTGTTGCTAACTAATGGATTGTTATACACACAATGCAAGATTCGAACGCCAAATACTTGCTTAAGTGGATAAATGAGATGACCATTCAACCAATCTAAATTGATTAAAACAAATATTAATTATTTTTAATATTTTTAAGTTGTAAAATATTTATAATAATAATTACTATAAATATTTTTTATTTAAATTTTAATAAAAAAATTTATATAATTTTATGTATTACCCGTGCAGGATACGAGAACATACACTAGTTATAATTCAATACTTTAAGTTTTAGAAATAAAAAAAATTATATTATCCTATATTTCCAATTAGAGTATTTTACTTGAAATTAATTTATAAATCTATGATTAAATAATATCTTCCTTTATAGATAATTTTCTTGAATTAAATTTGGTTTTCAATTACTCTATTACCCTAATTTTATTTAAAATTACTAAAACAACCCTAACCCGACAATACACTCTCATCCCTCACTCCCCAAAACCTAGCCGTCACTACCCCATTCCCTCCTAACACCCAAACATGGTTGGAACCAAAAAGAAAAGAAAGGGAAAGAGTGAGGAGGGAGAGCCGAGGGCGCCGATCAGGGGGGTTCCCGTTGCCGCACATCGTGCTGCCGCCGCTGTCCAACCCGCCGCGCCTCGCCACCAGTTGTCGTCGCCGTCACCATCGATGGAGGAGAGAGAAAGAGGCGAGCGTGAGGAGAGAGAGGGAAGCCTTTGTGTGGTCGTTGTGCTGGAGGGCTGACTGCCGGGGGCGCCGCTGCTGCGAGCTCGCCACCGCCGAAGGCCCGTTGCCGTCATCCGCACTCGCTGCTGCTGCGAGAAACTGTCGCTGATCAGTCATTGTTGAAGGAGACGCCGTGGCCGAGCTACTGTACCGCCGCTGTTGCCGTTGGGGTTGCCGGGAAGAGGAGCTCGAGCGGGAGAGAGAAGACACGGAGGTTTCCGCCACAGGTGTCGCTGCCGGAGAAGGAAGCTGCATCTCTGTATTTCTGACTACCGGGAGTGGTTCTATGACTTCTGGGACCACCGTCGAAGCTTCTGGCCGAGCCTCTGCCGCCAGGAACGCCTTTGCTGCCACTGAGATCCACTGTCGGTAAGGGTTTAAGTATTGGGTTTTGTTTCTCGAGTTTTCAGAAACGTTACAATCACTGCACGTTGGTTTCAGTTGCCGTCGTCGTAGTCTGGTCACCGCTGTCACCTGGGATGGCTCTCGAGGCTGCCGCCAAGCCAGTTCAGAGACCGCCGCCGCTTTGTTTTCTCATTACAGTAAGTATTTACATTTTGAAGACCCCTGCGGTAGTGTTCGGTTATGTTTGGTTAAGGACTTTGAGGTTTGTTAACGTAGGTTTGAGTCCTGATGTTGCATGTCGCGTAAGTGTTGTTGTGGCTACTGCGCTGTTCCTTCTATTTCAGTAAGTGTTTGGATCTCAGAATCCTCGACATTAGTTTTCCTGTTATGTGTTTTAAGATTTCCACAATATTAATATTTTTAGGAATTAGAAAACGAGTTTGCATGTTGGGGCCGAGGGTGTTTCTGCTATTGAGAAAGCAAGTGGAGCTCAGGTTTCGGTTGCGGTTAATTTCTGGCTGAGCGAAGAGAGTTCAATTGACACGTTTGGGTTATGGTTTCGCTTATCAGTGTTTTAAAATAGTGGCCATGGCGGCGCTATGGCGGAATGGCATGGCGGGATTTGGCCTCGCCGCCATACGTAGGCCACCGCGACGTGCTTATCACGGCGGGGCAAAAGGCGCCGCAATTGCGGTGGCGCCATGGCGGTCCGCCATTGAAAATGGCGAAAATGGCGGGTTTTTTCGGATTTTTTTAAAAAATTCGAGGGTAATTTGGTAATTTTGCAAAACCCTAAATGAAAGAGTAACCCACGTTCAGCCGCTGCAGTTCAAAAACGAGCCTTCCTCTCTGAACGTCCAAAACGGCTCTTTCTCTCTGTTCTCTTTCTCTCTTCTCTCTGCCTCCAATCACCACCGATCTTAGCCACCGCCCGTCGCCGTCCGTCACCGCACGTCGCCGCCGCCTGTTGCCGTTCGTCGCCGACCGTCACCACTGGTGGTCACCGCCGCTCATCACCACAGTTCCCTCTTTTTTCTGGTTTGTAGAAGTTACCGTTCCTTTTTTTTTTCATTCAGTTCACTCACTTCACTGTCTCCTTCTCCTTCTCTTCCCTTATAAACCTCTCTACCTCCAATTTTTTTCCCTTTCATCTCAGTTCATCATGTCAACTTCTAGACCATCCCGTAATTCTGATGCCCCTGCCTCTACCCCTGCCCCTGCCCCTGGCTCTGCCTCTGCCTCTGCTGGCCATGCTGCTGGAACTGCTGCTCGTCCTGCAACTGCTGTCCGTGCCACTAGGATTGATCCAGGGTGGAAATATGTTACTGCTGTAGAAGAGGGAAATACCAATGACACCAAGAAGAGGATTCAATTCAATGATATTGAATCAGAGGATGATGAGGGGGTAGAGGGACACGATAATAATCGTGTTAATTTGGATGAATTTGATGAGAGCTAGAATGTAGATGGTTTATAGTTTTTATGTTTTATGTCTTCTATTTTATGGCTTGCTTATGACTTTTGAGTTATGATTTGAACTTGATGTTATATTTATTTGCTAAATTTGCTACTATATTTGCTATATTAATTAGATGTTTTATGACTAGAAAGTTGCTTATATAGATAGATTTTATAGTTTATTATGTTTGCAATTTTTTTGCATGTTTTTTTTGCACATATATGTGTATTTTAGAGGTAATCTGCCATTTCCGCCATTTTCCGCAACACCATCCGCTATAACTTTATGGCGGATTTTTGGCTCACCGCCATTAGCCGCCATCCGCAATCAAAAACTATGTCGCTTATCGAGGTAGGGGCCTTTTTCAGAAAACTAAACTTATTCATCTAGAATTGTTATATAGGGATATTGATGTGGGAAATGTGCCTTTAGTGATTGTATAAGTCTTGTGTATTGTTTGATTGTCTTGGATGGATGTGAATGCTTATTTGAGTGGACTATTGTTAGGTTTTGTGAAACGAACTGTTTTTGGAGTGTTTCTTTAAAGTTTTGAAATCAAGTTTAATCAGTTGATAATGGTTTGATCTTGAAACGGTTTCCTTGAGATATGAAAATGAGATGAATGTTGGATTTAGCTTGCCTTTGAACTGATTTTGGGTCTTGGACCGTTGAAAAAGATTGTGGAATGGTTTAGTTGGGACTCGAAAAGGGTGGCAAAAGTCCAAGTTTTAGGGGAGGTACTGGCTTTGTTTGAAAAGTTATTTAGAAAGGCTTGGATTTGAGAATGTGTATTATTTGATTTATTAAGAAAATAGTTATGTTTTCGAGTTTAATTTATTTAAGAATACTATATGTCTTGAGTTCGATTTATTTAGAAAGGAATTACTTCACCATTTTCAATCACTAAAGAAAAGTATTATGTTCTAATATTGATTTTAAATATAAAAAGGGCTTATGCTTTTAGTTAGACTTAAGGATTTTGTTCAGAGGTGCTTTTGGTGATGTTAAAGGAAATTGGACTTTTGATTTAATAATTGCATTGTGAAATTTTGGAAGAAGTCAGAGAATTGGTTTTTAGAAGGAACTTGGAAGTGGTTTTGATTTAAATGGATTGGCTCCGTTTCAAGTGAATTGGTTTTGGATTGGGTTGGGACTTGTGACTTTATATAATTTGATTTTATAATAAATTCTGTTTCTATTTAGTTAAACCAAGAATTTATGATTTTAAGAGTTTCAATAAACTTTTAAGAGATTGAGATAGGTTGTTCTTCCCTAAAGTCTTGAGACTGTTGAGAAATTTCTACTACCAAATTCTATTTTTGGATGACTGATTTTTGGATCTTTCAAAAGAAATTGTTAATTTGGCCTAGTTGCTTAATCGTTTGGAAGTTTTAGATGGATGTTGTGGAAATGTGGCTTGTTTTGAAAGAGAAAATTTCTTTTGAAAAAGATGGCTCATAAGCTAGAAGTGATTTGAGAAATGTGGATTTTTGAAGTTAAGATTGGGATGAATTGAATTTGATTTCAAAGAAAAGTGATTTGAGAAAAGTGATTTATGGCTTGAATGATGATTTTATGAGTTTTATGATGTTGGATGGTGGAAGTGCTATTATGTTGTGAGCCATAATGACTGTATATGGTAATGAATTTTGGCTGATTGTGGAATATGTTATGAGCCGGATAGCTGAGTATGAATATGGATGATTATTGAGCTGATAAAGTGATTGTTGCACTTCCAATTATCTGATATACGAGTTTTCCTGGGTAAGAGCAGTGGCTAGTCACCACGTGCTCCAGGTTGAGACTCGATACTCTACTGACCCTATGTCGTAAGTGTGGCTGGACACTGTGAAAGTTCCGGATGAGCTCGCCCCCGTGGAATAACACCAGTGTGGGTGTTGTGTGATTATGATTATGATTGTGAATAACTCGAGTTTGGGATGCATGATAGAGGGACAGTCCAATGGTTTGCTACCAGGACTTGTCGGGTTGGCTTTATAACCGACAGATGAGACTCATTAGCCACTAGGACAGGCATTTATCATATGCATCTATGTGACATTGTTTGGGTGTGCATATTGTACTTGGTTTGCCTATGTGATTAATTGTGTTTAATTGCTAATTGCTCTACTTGAAGTAACCGCTTGATTGTGCTTGAACCTTTTACTTGTGTTTGTGATTGAAAAGTTGGTTGTATTGTGGTGGATTGGCTGCTGTTTGGATTGTTTGGGTCTAGGGCCGTGGTTGATTATGAGATGGGCCAAAGATTGTGTTTGGTTTTGTGTTTTTGATTTAGAAAAGTTTGAAAAACTAAACTGGTTCAGCATAGGCTTAGTGAACCTATGCTTGGAACAGCTTGGTCATTCGTACTGTGTAAGGAAAACTTTCAAAAAAGGCTTTTGGTTTATTTTATTGAGGAATTAACAGTTTTCTCTTTCAGAGAGGATTTTGGAAAGATGCATAAGACGATTATTAATCACTGTAATGGTTTTGGATGATTATTAATCACTGTAACGATTATTAATTACTAAGAACCTTTTCAAGGATGATGTTCTCACCCCCCTACAAATTTCCCTTTTCAGGATATGGATGCAGATGTCACGAAGAGTTTACCTAGTTGTTGTTGTCGTGATGTTTTGTATTGCTTTAGTTATTGATTATTGTTCTCTCGCCTTTATCTTTATACATCCTGTAAGAGGGATAGAAATTGTATTAGTTAATGCTTGTAAAATTATTGATATATACATATATGTATTCTTTGTGAATTTTGTAAGTTGTACTGTATGTATGGATGTATGTTACCTATCAAAAAGCATTTTTGGAGTGGTTATACAGTTTAAGGTTTTAAACAGGCTCATATTTTAGTATTAAATATTATAAGAGTTGTCGTAATACCCGAGCTATCAGAGTGGCGCAGCTGGAAGCGTGATATTTTGATAGTTAGGGTGTTACATATGTTACACAATCTTCACTTTCCAAGCAAGTTCGAAAGAATTGGTTTAACTCATGATAATGGGATGCCCTGAAATAATTTTCTTGAAAATTAGTAATTCTAACCAAGTAGCCTAAAACTTAATTTAAAGATTTTTTTTCAAAAGGGGTGTTGGATGAAACTTAAAAAACCGAGGTTCTTTTCCCCTTACTATTTCAATTAACACATGCATAAAGGAAAAAGACCTAAGTCCTATTATCCATATTCATCCATACACAATGAAAGATAAAAGAATATATACAGACCAAATCACAAGAGAAAGTGCAACTAAACTAGATTAAAATCCTAAGATATATACAAAACTGACATCAAGTGCAAATAAATTAAAAAAAGGCAAAAATAAAGTTATCCAACAATTTCAAAAAGTGACAGAACTAAAGACAAAATAAACAAAGATGGGGATATTCAGAATACTTGACCCTTTTTTTCTCTGATGTTATAGACCCTCCCACACTTGAATTCAACACGGTCCTTTATGCTACATGATGTCACAGGGAGTGGAATGAGTCTCCTCTTCCTCCTCCTTATCCTCTGTAGATTCTCCTTGTTCCTATCCGCTCTCATGGTCGGTGGGTTGCTTAGTCTTCTTCTCAGGTGTGTCTGGCTCCTCTGGACCTCGGATCCTGTCCCTTGGCCATCTTCATAAGCCACTCATATTGTTGCTTTCTGCGACACTCATTGCTTGCTGATCGGCTCATTATCTGATTCTCCATATCTGTGAGCCTTTGCCAGATAGCTGTCATTGGGTTCGAAGAGGAACCCTAGGTGGTAGAACATCGGTGCTAAAGTATTGATGATTACGCAGCTTCACCCTTAAACTTTGTCCCATGTGGAATGACTTTGGCACGTTCAGAGGTTTCAATCATCAACTCGCCTTCATCCGGGTAGATTCCATTCACCTCAGCCAGTCTTATAACAAGACTAAAAAATGGAAGCATGTAAGAGTTGAATGTATCCTTCATCTTGTTATGGATGAGCTTGTAGAGATCCACCCGCTTGCCATCTAAGATGCAGTACAGTAGAGTAGCTACATCTAATGTGATGTCAGTGAAGTGTGTTTTTGGCTTGACGTAGCTGAAGATCAAGTAAAGCCACGTAGTGGCTTCCTTTGTGATTTGGTTTGCTCTCAATCTATTGGGAGCCATTCTTGCATTGTAAGTCCAATCTAAACTTAGCTCACAGATCCTCTGTAGAATTCCATCCCACAGTTTCTTGGGAGTTGGCAGGGACTTCAGTTTCTCATAAGCATCCTTTCCTGCGCGGGCTGCAGAATATTTATGAGAGTTCTAATATTGTCCGGTTTCATAGAAATTGTTTGTCCTCGAAGAAACACTTCCTCCATGTCCTCCTCATAAAAGTTGGCATAGAATTCAATGACTATATGAGAGCAAATTCTTTCTACCGGCCCATGTACTAGAAAATTACAACCACATTTCCTCACAGGACTGTTGATGTACTGACAGATCTCGTCATCCACCTCCAATGGTCCTTCGAGGTGGAGCTTTTTCTTATAGTATATGCTATCAGACAACAACTCCGCAAATCTATTCTTGAAGCGAGTAGGGTCATCGGTTGGTCATCCTTTCTCTGCTTCATCCAATAAGGCTTTAGCATGCCTATCATGTGTTTTATCATGCCTACCCTTAGGGCCGTTGATGACTCATCCTGAAAGGAAATGTTTGCAGAGACAATATGTCAAACTCCCAGAGGTTGAAAACACCATGAGCAAAGTCCAAGACATTCAATCAATGATAAGCAAGTATAAGCAAACAATACCTAAATGTGCAGTAATCGAAAAAGTTTAAAATAGAGTGAATTAATGAGGTTGTGGCATTGATGAATGCAAGTGTGTGAATCCTAAAATTTGCATATGGTTTAGAACTCACACACTAGCAATTGAAAGTTCGGTGTCATAATTAGTCAAAAGAATATGTAATTCGCTCATTTTAGGGTGTTGGGGCACTTTAAAAAAAACTTGTAAGTTGAGATAAACAAACAAGCAATGAAGACGCATAAAATCACTCAAGCAAAGATCAAACAATTGTGAAATTGACGATGAGTGGAGATTGGTTGATATGCAAGTGAACTCAATAAACCAAATGAAATATTGACTCACGCATCAATCAATAACACAATTAAAATTTGATCGCATCACCTAATTGACATAAAGTAGAGAAACATGGATGCTATGTTACTTGGTGAAAGAGAAATAGAGGTTTAAATCAATCATATAGCAAGCATGGTTTAAAAGGCTTGAAAATTTTCAAAAGATGTTAATAGGCAAGGTCGCAATCCCATTTCACGGTTTCAATGTAACATGCCTAGTGAATTACCTAATCAATGTGAAATACAAAAATTCAACAATTTAGGTTCAAAGATTTCAACAAGGCACAAATGCACAACATGGTAATCAAAGTAATAAATAATATAAACAAGCATCATGATGAACGGATTTTATCTAGTAAAGAATTCACAAATAAATCCTTGTTGCTAGTATAGTTTCTAAACTAACAAAGAATCCTTTCATACAAAAAATTGTTTGTAACTAAAGCAAACCCAATAAAATTAAACCGAAGTATTTAAACCTCGGGTCGTCTCTCAAGGAATTGCTGGGAGGTGTAGTTATTATTGGTTATGGAAAAGTATCTTTTTGGGTTTTTTAAATGTGAAACAAGGAATGTAAATAACAAGGAAGTAAAATAACAATTAAGAAAAGTCCTAGAAAGGATTGATAATTAGAAGTCCTATCCTCATTACCATCCTCAATTGTGACATCAATTGTCCATTGCTCCCACTTAGTCAACCTCTAACTATGAAGGTAAGTCAAGTGGATAAATCAATTTGATTCCTCAAGTCCTAGTCAACTCCTATGGAAAGCTAGAGTTAGTGGAATTCAAGTCAATTAGCAACTTTCAATTATCTTTCAACAAAAGAGTTTGATAACTCAAGAGTCTCCAATTACTCAACCAAAGCCAAGAACATAAAATCCTACACTAAAATCCAATCAAGCATTCTATCAAACACTTGGTAGGCACAAAATAAAAGCATAGAAAAGTAATAATAGAATATAAGATCTAAAACCAATAATTGCAAGATCAATGATAACAAATAAAGGAAGAAGCAATAATCATGAAATACCTCAAATTGCATTAATAAGAAAAATCAAATCTAACATGAAAATTCATAAACCAAATTGTCAACATAAAGTAATCAACAAAGAAAATAAATAAACTAGAATGCTAGAACAAATAAAAGTAGAAGAGAAACTAAATTAAAGGAACATTGAACTTGAAATTGAGAAGAAATAAACTTAAAACTAAGAGAAATCCTAAAATCTAGAGAAAGGAGAGAACCTCTCTCTCTAGAAACTACATCTACAACCTAAAATTATTTGAATTGGTGAATGAATGAATTAATGATTCAATGTGTGTTGAGTCTCTGTTTGTCCCCTGGCTTTAGTTTGCGTTTCTGGGCCAAAAACTGGGTCCAAACTCAGCCCAAAATCGCCCCCAGCATTTTCTGGGATTTTTGCAGGTAGCGCATATCACACGTACGCGTCAGTCACGCGTACGCGTCGCTGGTCATCTTCGCGTGTCACGCGTACGCGTCAGGCACACGCACGCATCATCGTGCGAACTCCAATTCAAGCGCACGCGTGAACCATGCGTGCGTGTCGCTTCTTGCTGGTTGTCTCCTTTATTTCTCGTGCTCCTTCCATTTGCAAGCTTCCTCTCCATCCTCTAAGCCATTCCTGCCCTATAAAGCCTGAAAACACTGAACACATGGATCACAGCATCGAATGGTAAAAGGGGGATCAAAAATATATAATTTAAAGGCTTAGGAAGCAAGTTTTCAATCATAGAACAAAATTGGGAAGGAATTGTAAAATCATGCAAATTGTATGAATAAGTGTGCAAAGACTTGATAAAACCACTCAATTGAGCACAAGATAAACTATAAAATAGTAGTTTATCAATCTCCCCACACTTAAACATTAGCATGTCCTCATTCTAAGCTCAAGGAGATATAAATAATGAATGGGGGAAAGTAAGACTCATGAGATGCAACCTATGAATGCAATTATATGCTAAGATGATTTTGTCTACTTGGTTAAAAAGTAAATAAGTTCCCAAGATAAAAACAAATCAGATTCCACTAATTTAAATCACACAATAAAAGACAAGTAAACTTGTAAGAAGATAGTTCATGAAAGCAGGGAACATAGAATCAAGCATTGAACCCTCACTGGTAGTGTATATGCACTCTAATCTCTCAAGTGTCTAGGGTTAATTCACTCTATTCTTCTCTAGTCATACTTTCTAGACTTTGTTCTTCATCTAACCAATCAACAAAAATTTAGTATACCAACGCAAACATCATGAGGTCTTTTCAAGGTTGTAATGGGACTAAGGTAAGAGTGAGGATATATGTATGGCCAAGTGAGCTATAATATGAATCTTTGACTAACCTAAGTTCTCACCTAAACACACAAATACTCTATGTACTTCTAAAATCATGCCTAGCTATCAATAATTCCCACTTTTGTATATTTCCCATACTCATGCACCAAATTTTCTTTAGTTTCACCACATATGCATTGATCTTTTATTAAACTTAACATTAGGGTGATTTTGTCCCCTTATTTATTTATTTATTTATTTGAATATTTTTGGTTTGATTTTTTTTTGAATCATAAAAGCAAACATAACATATCAATGCACATGAGTTTTTAATTTTTCTGGTCTCACATGAGTAGGTACCCGAATTCCCAATATTTTGTCAATGAAACTCTGTACACTTTCATCAACCTAAGTTTCCACAGTTTCCCACACTTAATTGGTACATAATCTCTATCTTAAGCTAACCAAGGATTCAATTTGGGGTAATTAATTACTTTTTTGCTTAAGGCTATTGATGTGGTAAAATATAGAACAAATAGAAATTAAAAGGCTCAAGGTGGCAAACAAAGGTGATTGAAAGGGTAGGCTATTTGGGATGAGTGAGCTAATAACAAATGATGGCCTCAATCACATATAAGCATAAATATACTAAATAATGGACATATAGAATGGAACAAAGTAAAGATTTCAATCATAGAGAAGAAAACACACAAGAATAAAATATTATGGTTAAATAGTGTAACCATGTAATTAAGCTCAAATCTCACAGGTTGTGTGTTCTTAGCTATAATTCATGTTCTTAGCTTAAATTAGTGAAATGCTATAAAAAGGGTCTTGAAAAAGAATTTATCACTCCAGCCAAGTAGTGGTAGAAGAACATGCACAAAATCAAACAAACATGCAATCAAATATGCAAATGCAATTAACATAGAAAATTAAACATTGGTGTTAAGAAGGAAATAACTAACCCACGAAAGTCGGTATCAACCTCCCCACACTTAAAGATTGCACCGTCCTCGGTGCATGCTAAGATGTGCAAGTGGACGGGTTGCTCCAACTGATGCTTTTCTCCATAGATTGTGCAGATGGACTTGTCTGTTGCCCCATTGAGAGGCTTCTCTTTTTCTTTCTCGGTAGCCATCCTGAAAGAAGAATAAAAGAAGAAAAGTAACCCAGAAATAAAGATAGAAAAAAAATAAAATATAGGTGGGTTAATACTAAATAATGAGGGTCTCAATTACATGGTAGTTACAACATGCAAGTGAGAAAACAGTAGAAGCAAATGGCATATCAATAGAGTAAAAATTGCAACAATGGGGGAGAGAGTGTGGGTAATGAAAGACAATATAGATTCATGTCAATGTAAAAGGATTACAAGTATCATAAAAGATTGGCATTGACAGAGAAATAATATCACCAAACAGTGTAAAACAAGTCACGAAGCACCAACATAATGCAAGAAAAGATGCAACAGTTGAATAAGAACATTTAACACCAATGGTAAAATAATAACTTAAAAATAAAAATATGCACAAAATTAAAATGCAATGAATGAAAGTCTGCAAAGAAATTAAGTAAAATAGAATGAAAGAGAATAAGGGTGAGAAGTTAAAGAAATGAAGAAGAAGAAAGTAAGAAAGGAGGAAGAAAGAAGGAGAAATGAGAGAAGAAAGAAGTAAGAATTTAAAAACAGGGCGCGACGCGCACGCGTGCATCACGCGTACGCGTGAAATCTGAGTTGGCCATTTGATGCGTAAGCGTCGCGTACGCGTGGGTGGTCTGAAAGCGAAATGGCGTGCATGCGTTAAAGACGCGTACGCGTGGGTGATTTTGTGCCTCTAGCACAGTTCCATCGCAAGGGCAGCACAACTCTCGGGTCAAACACCCATTTATGCCGATTGCCATATCCACGCGTGCGCATGCTTAACGCGTACGCGTGGATTTCCCAAGTTGCAAGTGACGCGCACGTGTCCTAGACACATACGCGTGGGTCGAATTGTGCGCAGAGCACACCAGCCGCACGATTCCATCACAACTTTCTATTCGTTGGATGGGATAGCAAAATTGGGAATCAACGCTGGTGCATGAAATTGTGATCTCAATGGCGCCAACAACTTGGTACGCACAATTGTAATCTCACTTTTTTTCACAACTTTGCACAACTAACCAGCAAGTGCACTAGGTCGTCCAAGTAATAAACCTTACGTGAGTAAGGGTTGATCCCACGGAGATTGTCGGCTTAAAGCAAGCTATGGTCATCCTTGTAAATCTCAGTCAGGCGAATTCAAATGGTTATGGGATTTTGATAATTAAAATATAAATAAAATCTAAGATAAGATAGAGATACTTATGTAATTCATTGGTGAGAAAATCAGATAAGCGTATGGAGATGCTTTGCTCCTTCTGAATCTCTGCTTTCCTACTGCCTTCATTCAATCATTCGTACTCCTTTCCATGGCAAGCTGTTTGTTGGGGGATCACCGTTGTCAATGGCTACCGTCCGTCTTCTCAGTGAAAATGGTACAAATGTGCTGTCACTGCATGGCTAATCATCTGTCGGTTCTCAATCATGTTGGAATAGGATCCATTGATCCTTTTGCGTCTGTCACTATACCCAACACTCGCGAGTTTGAAGCTCGTCACAGTCATCCCTTCCCAGATCCTACTCGGAATACCACAGACAAGGTTTAGACTTTCCGGATCTCAGGAATGGCTGCCAATAATTCTAGCTTATACCACGAAGACTCCAATCTTTCGGAATGGAGGCTAAGAGATAAACGCTCAAGCTATTGCAGATAGAACGGAAGTGGTTGTCAGGCACGCATTCATAGGTGAGAATGATGATGAGTGTCACGGATCATCACATTCATCAGGTTGAAGTGCGAGTGAATATCTTGGAATAAGAATAAGCTTGAATTGAATAGAAAAACAATAGTACTTCGCATTAATTCATGAGGAACAACAGAGCTCCACACCTTAATCTATGGGGTGTAGAAACTCCACCGTTGAAAATACATAAGTGGTAATGGTCCAGGCATGGCCGAATGGTCAGCCCCCTAAATGTGATCAAGAGATCAAAAGTGATACAAAGATAGTCTCAAAAATGATCTAAAGATGATCAAAAGATGATCAAAAGATGTGAAATAAATCACTAAAAGTAGTTTTTATACTAAACTAGTAGCTAGGGTTGCAGAAAATAAGTAAATGATGCAGAAATCCACTTCCAGGCCCACTTGGTGTGTGCTTGGACTGAGCATTGAGCTTTACACATGTAGAGACTTCTCTTGGAGTTAAATGCTAGGTTGCAGCCTATTTGTGGCATTTAACTCTGGTTTGTAACCTGTTTCTGGCGTTTAACTTCAGAATAGGGCAGGAAGTTAGTGTTTGATCGCCAGTTTGAGTCATCAAAACTAGGGCAAAGTATAGACTATTATATATTTCTGGAAAGCTCTGGATGTCTACTTTCCAACGCAATTGAGAGCGCACCAATTGAGTTTCTGTAGCTCCAGAAAATCCATTTCGAGTGTAGGGAGGTCAGAATCCAACAGCATCTGCAGTCCTTTTTCAGCCTCTGAATCAGATTTTTGCTCAGGTCCCTCAATTTCAGCCAGAAAATACCTGAAATCACAAAAAAATACACAAACTCATAGTAAAGTCCAGAAATATGATTTTTATTTAAAAACTAATAAAAACACAGTAAAAATTAACTAAATTATACTAAAAACTACCTAAAAATAATGCCAAAAAGTGTATAAATTATCCGCTAATCACACGCCCTCGCGTGGCCTACGCGCACGCGTGGGTTGCCCCCTTTTTTTTATGCAAAATGCAAAATGCAGAATGCAGATGATTATGCAGAAATTATGAATGAACACTGATAAAAAGAAAATAAAATAAAACTAAGAATAAGAATGAAATATCATACCATGGTAGGTTGTCTCCCACCTAGCACTTTTAGTTAAAGTCCTTAAGTTGGACATTTGGTGAGCTCCTTATCATGGTGGCTTGTGCTTGAACTCGTCTTGAAACTTCCACCGATATTTATACTTCCCATAGCCTCCAGGGTCCTAAACTAGGCGCATAAAGCCTTCAAGCAAGTTGAAGCAAGTGACAAGGCCCCAAGAGTGTTGATTGCTAGAATGAATTCTGGGATCCCAAACCTTGCTTTTGCACCCATCTTTGTGTTGATCATCATGGTTCAACCGGGTGGCAAGCAATCTGAATTCTCAATGAAGTATCCAAACGATTTCCTAGACCCATTCGATCGATCTCTACACCAATCCTTGCACTTCAACTTGGAGCGTGTAACCATATTGAACCTTGCAGGATAACTCCTACCACAAATCATCTCCCTCTTACTCTTAAAGCCACAAAGATCTCTAAGTTGACCATCCATCTCTAGTAAACCATATTCAAGTGGGAAAGTAAAGGGTAAGTGGTGCACGAAATTGTGATCTCAGGCAACGGCGCCAGAAACTCTGTATGCACGTCTAAATAAATCGTTTTTCATTCACAACTTCGATACAACTAACCAGCAAGTGCACTGGGTCATCCAAGTAATAAACCTTACGTGAGTAAGGGTCGATCCCACGGAGATTGTTGGTATGAAGCAAGCTATGGTCACCTCGTAAATCTCAGTCAGGCAGATATCAAAAGGTTATGGAGTTTTCGAAATTTAATAATAAGTAAACATAAACTAAGGATAGAAATACTTATGTAATTCATTGGTTAAAATTTCAGATGAGCGTACAGAGATGCATTCGTTCCTCTGAACCTCTGCTTTCCTGCTGTCTTCATCCAATCAATCTTACTCCTTTCCATGGCTGGCTTTATGTAAGGACATCACCATTGTCAATGGCTACTTTTAATCCTCTCTGGAAAATGGTCCGATGCACTGTCACTGCATGGCTAATCGTCTGGAGGCATCACCCTTGCCAATGGCTGCATCCTATCCTCTTGTGAAAATGGTCCAAATACTCTGTCACAGCACGGTTAATCATCTGAGGTTCTCGATCATACTGGAATAGGATTCACCCTCCTTTTGCGTCTGTCACTACGCCCAGCACTCGCGAGTTTGAAGTTCGTCACAGTTATTCAATCCCAGAATCCTACTCGAAATACCACAGACAAGGTTTAGACTTTCCGGATTCTCATGAATGTCACCATCAATCTAGCTTACACCACGAGGATTCTGATTAAGAGATCCAAGAGGTACTCATTCAATCTAAGGTAGAACGGAAGTGGTTGTCAGGCACACGTTTATAGGGAATGATGATGATTGTCACGTTCATCACATTCAGGTTGAAGTTTGAATGAATATCTTAGAAGCGGAACAAGTTGAATTGAATAGAAAAACAGTAGTACTTTGCATTAATCTTTGAGGAACAGCAGAGCTCCATACCTTAATCTTTGGAGTATAGAAACTCTACCGTTGAAAATACATAAGTGAAAGGTTCAGGCATGGCCGAATGGCCAGCCCCCAAAACGTGATCAAAAATGATCCGAAGATCATAAGATGTCTAATACAATAGTAAAAAGTCCTATTTATACTGAACTAGTTACTAGGGTTTACAGAAGTAAGTAATTGATGCATAAATCCACTTCCGGGGCCCACTTGGTGTGTGCTTGGGCTGAGCTTGAATGTTACACGTGCAGAGGCTCTTTCTGGAGTTGAACGCCAGGTTGTAACGTATTTCTGGCGTTCAAATCTGGTTTGTGACTTGTTTCTGGCGTTTAACTCCAGACAGCAGCGTAGAACCGGAGTTCAATGCCCTTTTACATCATCTAAACTCGGCCAAAGTATAAACTATTATACATTTCTGGAAAGTCCTGGATGTCTACTTTCCAACGCAATTGGAAGCGCACCATTTTGAGTTCGGTAGCTCCAGAAAATCTACTTTGAGTGCAGGGAGGTCAGAATCCAACAGCATCAGCAGTCCTTCTTCAACCTCTGAATCTGATTTTTGCTCAAGTCCCTCAATTTCAACCAGAAAATACTTGAAATCACAGAAAAACACACAAACTCATAGTAAAGTCCAGAAATGTGAATTTAACATAAAAACTAATGAAAACATCCCTAAAAGTAACTAGATTCTACTAAAAACAAACTAAAAATAATGCCAAAAAGCGTATAAATTATCCGCTCATCACAACACCAAACTTAAATTGTTGCTTGTCCCCAAGCAACTGAAAATCAAATAGGATAAAAAGAAGAGAATATACTATAAATTCCAAACTATCAATGAAACATAGCTCCAATTAAATGAGCGGGACTTGTAGCTTTTTGCCTCTTGAATAGTTTTGGCATCTCACTTTATCCATTGAGGTTCAGAATGATTGGCATCTATAGGAACTAAGAGTTCAGATAGTGTTATTGATTCTCCTAGTTCAGTATGATGATTCTTGAACACAGCTATTTTATGAGTCTTGGCCGTGGCCCTAAGCACTTTGTTTTCCAGTATTACCACCGGATACATAAATGCCACAGACACATAATTGGGTGAACCTTTTCAGAATGTGACTCAGCTTTGCTAAAGTCCCCAATTAGAGGTGTCCAGGGTTCTTAAGCATACTCTTCTTTTGCTTTGGACCTTGACTTTAAAAGCTCAGTCTCAATTTTTCACTTGACACCTTCACGCCACAAGCACATGGTTAGGGACAGCTTGGTTTAGCCGCTTAGGCCAGGATTTTATTCCTTTAGGCCCTCCTATCCACTGATGCTCAAAGCCTTGGGATCCTTTGTATTTACCCTTGCCTTTTGGTTTTAAGGGTTATTGGCTTTTTGCTCTTGCCTCTTGGTTTTAAGAGCTTTTGGCTTTTTCTGTTTGCTTTTTATTTTTATTTTTTTTCGCCTATATTTTTTTTTCTGCAAGCTTTGTTCTTTGCTGCTTTTTCTTGCTTCAAGAATCATTTTTATGATTTTTTAGATTATCAAATAACATGTCTCCTTGTCATCATTCTTTCAAGAGCCAACATATTTAACATTCTTAAACAACAACTTCAAAAGACATATGCACTGTTCAAGCATTCATTCAGAAAACAAGAAGCATTGTCACCACATCAATATAATTAAACTAAGTTCAAGGATAAATTCGAAACTCATGTACTTCTTGTTCTTTTGAATTAAAACAGTTTTCATTTAAGAGAGGTGCTGGATTCATAGGACATTCATAACTTTAAGACAAAGTTACTAAATACTAATGATCATGTAATGAAGACACAAACATGGATAAGCACTTAACATAGAAAACGAAAAATAGAGAAAGTAAGAACAAGGAATGAGTCCACCTTAGTGATGGTGGCGTTTCCTTCTTGAGGAACCAATGATGTCCTTGAGCTCTTCTATGTCTCTTCCTTGCCTTTGTTGCTCCTCTCTCATTGCTTTTTGATCTTCTCTTATTTCATGAAGGATGATGGAGTGCTCTTGATGTTCCACCCTTAATTGTCCCATGTTGGAACTTAATTCTCCTAGGGAGGTGTTGATTTGATCCCAATAGTTTTGTGGAGGAAAATGCATTTGAGGCATCTCCGGGATCTCATGGTGATGAGCTTCATGCGTCTCTTGAGATCCATGAATGGGCTCTCTTGCTTGCTCCATCCTTTTCTTAGTGATGGGCTTCTCTTCCTCAATGGGAATGTCTCCTTCTATGAAAGCTCCACCTGAGTAACATAGATGGCAAATAAGATGAGGAAAAGCTAGCCTTGCCCCATGAGAGGGCTTTTTGGCTATTTTGTAGAATTCAAGGGAGATGACTTCATGAACTTCTACTTTCTCTCCAATCATGATGCTATAAATCATGATGGCCCGATCCACAGTAACTTCAGATCGGTTGCTAGTGGGGATGATGGAGCGTTGGATGAACTCCAACCATCCTTTAGCCACAGGCTTGAGGTCCAGTCTTCTTAATTGAACCGGCTTGCCTTTGGAGTCAATCTTCCATTGAGCTCCTTCCACACATATGTCAATGAGGACTTGGTCCAACCTTTGATTAAAGTTGACCCTTCTAGTGTAGGGGCGTGCATCTCCTTGCATCATAGGCAAGTTAAACGCCAACCTCACATTTTCCGTACTAAAATCTAAGTATTTCCCCCGAACCATTGTAATATAATTCTTTGGGTTTGGGTTCTTACTTTGATCATGGTTCCTAGTGATCCATGCATTGGCATAGAACTCTTGAACCATTAGGATGCCGACTTGTTGGATGGGGTTTGTTAGAACTTCCCAACCTCTTCTTTGGATTTCATGTCGGATCTCCAGATACTCATTCTTCTTGAGCTTAAAAGGGACATCAGGGATCACCTTCTTCTTGGCCACAACATCATAGAAGTGGTCTTGATGAGCTTTGGAGATGAATCTTTCCATCTCCCATGACTCGGAGGTAGAAGTTTTTGTCTTCCCTTTCCCTTTTCTAGAGGATTCTCCGGTCTTGGGTGCCATCAATGGTAATGGAAAAACAAAAAGCTTATGCTTTTACCACACCAAACTTAGAATATTGCTCGCCCTCGAGCAAGAGAAGAAAGAAGAGATGAAGAAGAAGAAGAAATGGAGGAGAAGAGGGAGTGGTGTATTCGGCCAAGAAGAGAAAAGATGGTTGTGTTGTGTGAAAATGAGGAAGAATGGATGGCTATATATAGGGAAGGGAGGGGGGTAAGGTTTCGGCCATATAGGGTGGGTTTGGGTGGGAAATTGTTTTTGAATTTTGAAGGTAGGTGGGGTTTATGAGGTAGGTTTATGGGGAAGAATGGATGGATGTGAGTGGTGAAGTGGTGATAGGGAAGAGAGATTGAGGTGATTGGTGAAGAGTTTTGGGGAAGAGTGTTTATGGGATTGTGTGAAAGAGGGGTGAGAAGAAGGGAGTGGAGGTAGGTGGAGATCCTGTGGGGTCCACAGATCCTGAGGTGTTCAAGGATTTACAACCTTGCACCAAATTAGGCATGCAAAATGCCCTTGCACACAACTCTGGGTGTTCAACGCCAGATTGGTGCTTGTTCTGGGCGTTGAACGCCCATTTGTTGCCCATTTCTGGCGTTGAACGCCAGAACCATGCTTGTTCTGGGCGTTCAGCTCCAGCTCTTCTCCAGGGTGCAATTCTAGCGTTCAAACGCCCAGATGCTGCCCATTTTGGGCATTCAGCGCCAGAACCATGCTCTGTTCTGGCGTTGAACTCCAGCCAGATGCTTCTTATTGGCGTTTAAACGCCAGTAAGGTCTTCCTCCAGGGTGTGATTTTTCTTCTGCTGTTTTTGATTCCGTTTTCAATTTTTATATTTATTTTGTGACTCCACATGATCATGAACCTAATAAAACATGAAAGAACAAGAAAAATAGAATTAGATAAATAAAAATTGGGTTGCCTCCCAACAAGTGCTTCTTTAATGTCAATAGCTTGACAGTGGGCTCTCATGGAGTCTCACAGATGTTCAGAGCATTGTTGAGACTCCCCAACACCAAACTTAGAGTTTGGATATGGGAGTTCAACACCAAACTTAGAGTTTGGTTGTGGCCTCCCAACACCAAACTTAAAGTTTGACTGTGGGGGCTCTGGTTGACTCTGCAGTGAGAGAAGCTTTTTATGCTTCTTCTCTATGTTTACAGAAGGATGACCTCGAGTTTTAAACACAAGGGAGTCCTCATTCAATTGAAGGACTAATTCACCTCTGTCAACATCAATCACATCTCTTGCTGTGGCTAGGAAAGGTCTTCTAAGGATGATAGATTCATCCTCATCCTTCCCAGTATCAAAGATTATGAAATCAGCAGGGATGTAAAGGCCTTCAACCTTTACGAACACGTCCTCTACTTGTCCATAAGCCTGTTTTCTTGAATTGTCTGCCATCTCTAATGAGATTTTAGCAGTTTGTACCCCATAGATTCCCAGTTTCTCTATTACAGAGAGGGGCATGAGGTTTATCCCTGAACCAAGGTCACACAGAGCCTTTTCAAAGATCATGTTGCCTATGGTACAAGGTATTACGAACTTTCCAGGATCATGTTTCTTCTGAGGCAATCTCAGTTGATCCAGATCACTTAGTTCATTGGTGAACAAGGGAGGTTCATCTTCCCAAGTCTCAATACCAAATAATTTGGCATTCAGCTTCATGATTGCACCAAGAAACTTGGCAGTTTGCTCTTCAGTAACATCCTCATTTTCTTCAGAAGAGGAATACTCATCAGAGCTCATGAATGGCATAAGGAGGTTCAATGGAATCTCTATGGTCTCTAGATGAGTCTCAGATTCCTTTGGTTCCTCAGAGAGAAACTCCTTATTGATCACTGAACGTCCCAGGAGGTCTTCCTCCTTGGGATTCACGTCCTCTCCTTCCCTTACAGGTTCGGCCATGGTGATTAATTCAATGGCCTTGCACTCTCCTTTTGGATTTTCTTCTGTATTGCTTGGGAGAGTACTAGGAGGGATTCCAATGATCCTTTTACTCAGCTGGCCCACTTGTGCCTCCAAATTTCTAATGGAGGACCTTGTTTCATTCATGAAACTTACAGTGGCCTTAGATAGATCAGAGACTAAGTTTGCTAAATTAGAGGTATTTTGTTCAAAGTTCTCCGTCTGTTGCTGAGTGGATGATGGAAAAGGTTTACTATTGTTAAACCTATTTCTTCCACCATTATTAAAGCCTTGTTGAGGCTTTTGTTGATCCTTCCAAGAGAGATTTAGGTGATTTCTCCATGATGAGTTATAGGTGTTTCCATAAGGTTCACCTAAGTAATTTACATCTGCTATTGCAGGGTTCTCAGGATCATAGGCTTCTTCTTCAGAAGATGCCTCTTGAGTACTGTTGGATGCAGCTTGCATTCCATTCAGACTCTGAGAAATCATATTGACTTGCTGAGTCAATATTTTATTCTGAGCCAATATGGCATTCAGAGTATCAATTTCAAGAACTCCCTTCTTCATAGGCGTCCCATTACTCACAGGATTCCTCTCAGAAGTGTACATGAACTGGTTATTAGCAACCATGTCAATGAGTTCTTGAGCTTCTGCAGGCATTTTCTTTAGGTGAATGGATCCACCTGCAGAAGTATCCAATGACATCTTAGCTAATTCAGACAGACCATCATAGAATATATCCAGGATGGTCCATTCTGAAAGCATGTCAGAAGGACACTTTTTGGTCAGTTCTTTGTATCTCTCCCAAGCTTCATAGAGGGATTCACCTTCTTTCTGTCTGAAGGTCTGAACATCCACTCTAAGCTTACTCAGCTTTTGAGGAGGAAAGAACTTGGCTAAGAAAGCCTTGACCAGCTTATCCCAAGAGTTCAGGCTATCCTTAGGTTGAGAGTCCAACCATATTCTAGCTCTGTCTCTCACAGCAAAAGGGAAAAGCATGAGCCTGTAGACTTCAGGATCTACTCCATCAGTCTTAACAGTATCACATATCTGCAAGAATTCAGTTAAGAACTGAAAAGGATCTTCAGATGGAAGTCCATGAAACTTGCAGTTCTGCTGCATCAGAGAAACTAATTGAGGTTTCAACTCAAAATTGTTTGCTCCAATGGCAGGAATGGAGATGCTTCTTCCATGTAAATTGGAATTAGGTGCAGTAAAGTCACCAAGCATTCTCCTTGATTATTATTATTTTCGGCTGCCATCTCCTCTTCTTGTTCGAAAATTTCTGAAAGGTGCTTGCTGGATTGTTGTAATTTAGCTTCTCTTAGTTTCCTCTTCAGAGTCCTTTCAGGTTCTGGATCTGCTTCAACAAGAATGTTCTTGTCCTTGCTCCTGCTCATATGAAAAAGAGGAAACAGAAAAATAATAATAATAGGGATCCTTTTTACCCAGGTATAGAGGTTCCCTTTAGGTGAGTGGAAGAAAGGAAGAGTAGAAGAAAAGAAGATGAGAGAGAAGGAGAATTTTCGAGAATAATTTTTGAAAAAGAGTTAGTGATTTTCGAAAATAGTTTTTGAAAAAGGTTAGTAATTTTTCGAAAATTAAAATAAAAAATTAAAATAATTAGTTAATTAAAAAGAAATTTTGAAAAAGGGGGAAGATATTTTCAAAAATTAGAGAGAGAGAGTTAGTTAGGTAGTTTTGAAAAAGATAAGAAACAAACAAAAAGTTAGTTAGTTAGTTGAAACAAATTTTGAAAATCAATTTTTGAAAACATAAGAAGATAAGAAGTTAGAAAGGATATTTTAAAATCAAATTTTGAAAAAGATAATATAAAGAGATATTTTTGAAAAGGTATGATTGAAATTAGTTTTGAAAAAGATTTGATTTTTAAAATCACAATTAATGACTTGATTCACATGAAATCACAAGATATGATTCTATAACTCAAAGTTTGAATCTTTCTTAACAAGTAAGTAACAAACTTGAAATTTTTTAATCAAAACATTAATTGATGATTTTATTTTCGAAAATATGATGTAAAATTAAGAAAAAAATTTTTGAAAAATATTTTAAAAATTTTCGAAAATAAATAAGAAGAGTGAAAAAGATATGATTTTTGAAAAAGATTTTGAAAAAGATAAGATTTTTAAATTGAAAATTTGATTTGACTCATAAGAAACAACTAGATTTTAAAAAATTTTTGAAAAAGTCAACTCAAATTTTCGAATTTATGAGAGAAAAGAGGGAAAGATATTTTTTTGATTTTTGAATTTTTAATGATGAGAGAGAAAAACATGAAAATGCTGCAATGCATGAAAATTTTTAGATCAAAACAATGAATGCATGCAAGAATGCTATGAATGTCAAGATGAACACCAAGAACACTATGAATGTCATGATGAACATCAAGAACTTATTTTTGAAAATTTTATATGCAAAGAAAACATGCAAGACACCAAACTTAGAAATCTTTCATGTTTAGACACTATGAATGCAAAAATGCACATGAAAAACAAGAAAAGATGCAAAACAAGAAAACATCAAGATCAAACAAGAAGACTTACCAAGAACAACTTGAAGATCATGAAGAACACCATGAATGCATGAATTTTTCGAAAAATGCAAGATGAATATGCAATTGACACCAAACTTTCAACTTGACTCAAGACTCAAACAAGAAACATGAAATATTTTTTATTTTTATGATTTTTTTATTTTATGAATTTTTTTTTGTATTTTCTTTTAATTTTTTTCGAAAATCATTTTGAAAAAGAAAAATAAGGATTCCAAAATTTTTAATATGAATTCCAGGAATCTTATGCTCTTTAAACTAAAGCTCCAATCAAAGGGTCAGGCATGGCTTAATAGCCAGCCAAGCTTTAGTATGTAACTCAGACATGACACGCCTGACATTCCCTACCCAGAAGAATTAGACATGGCTTTACAGCTAGCCAGGCTTCAACATGCTTCATGAAACACTAGAATTCATTCTTAAAAATTCTGAAGAAAAATATATTTTTGAAAACATTTTTATTTTAAAATTTTTTTTTCGAAAACAAAGGACAAATTTTTGAAAGATTTAAAAAAAAATTTTGAAAATAAAACAAAAAAAAATTACCTAATCTGAGCAACAAGATGAACCGTCAGTTGTCCAAACTCGAACA